>NW_021703777.1:115466628-115578655 GCF_005190385.1 Monodon monoceros
TAGGCCCCTTTTGGGTGGACTCTGGTCCCTAGGCCCCTTTTGGGTGGGCTCTGGTCCCTAGGCCCCTTTTGGGTGGACTCTGATCCCTAGGCCCCTTTTGGGTGGGCGCTGGTCTCTAGGCCCCTTTTGGGTGGGCTGTGGTCCCTAGGCCCCTTTTGGGTGGACTCTGGTCTCTAGGCCCCTTTTGGGTAGACTCTGATCCCTAGGCCCCTTTTGGGTGTGCTCTGGTCCCTAGGCCCCTTTTGGGTGTGCCTGGTCCCTAGGCCCCTTTTGGGTGGGCTCTGGTCCCTAGGCCCCTTTTGGGTGGACTCTGATCTCTAGACCACACTGAGTTTCCCCCACCACATCTAGCCCATATTCTTTGCAGATATTTCTGGTGATACCTCTATTCTGGGAATAAGCCCTTTATTTAAATACTTCAGGCAGCTAAGAGGGAAGTAAAAAGAAAGGCTTTCTGAGTCTTCTGTTTCTTAAAGATAATCAGCCTAAATTAATCATAATGCCAAAGAGATACATTTTGGAGTGGCAAATTTTGTTCCCATCATTGTAACCATCATTACTAGCTGATGACTTTTTCTGTGTATTGAAGTCAAATTCCCAAGAATCAGACCCTAACTGGTTTAGCTAATTAGAATTATTGGTCTTGAATAAAGTTCTCATAGGCTGTTCTTAAGTATATAGATTGACTGCCCTTGGAGCAAGTGGCCTAATCTGTTATGGCCAAGGTAGTGTTGGTCTGGTTCAGAATAAGGTTATCTGTGTATAGAAACAGCTGGGGCTGATTCCTTCAGTAGAGCTTCTGTGTGTAAGTTCTCAGAACATAGGATGGGAAGGCTGGCTTGCTGAGTCTGAGACTGTCCAGCATGCCCCATTTATTTACTCCACTGCAATTATTAATGTTTACTATGTGTTAAAGGGATATAGTGGAGGGAGGGGTATAGATATAAGACTGTCCTGCCCTCACGGAACTCACAGACTAGAGGAGACAGGCAAGCAAACTGAAGGCAGAAAAATGGTATGATATTGGTGAGTACATTGTGCTATGGGAACACAGATGAATACTCACTGGGGTCTCGGAGTGTGAAATAAGCCCCATCCTCACTCAGGTTTTTCTGCCCTAAGTATATGTTAAAGAGAGGAAGTTTAGTGTCAACATTTATGTCCTTTGATATCCTTGTTATCTTGATGTTTAAAAAATTACCTAAAGCAAAACAAGAAATGGCATTGAGTATATAATCGTTTACGTAAAGGACTTTTTCTTGTTTGTTTTTGAGTGGAGGGAGAGTATTATTCTTTGGCTCTCAGATATTTTCTACAGTCAGTGTAGTGAGTATATCAGAATTATTTGAAAAGAACCAGTTACACTACCTGTAATAGGAGGGATGTGGACTTAAAACTGGGCAGAGATCCTGAGAGATCTTCCTCACCCTTATTTAGATTTCTGCTACTCTTCTCCCTTCACAGTGGTCCTAACCACTAATGACTGGTTGAGTATTTAAGTTCCCTCTTTTCTTCCTGGTAATCTAGATATTGTAGAAGAGAGGACTTCTGGTAACCCTTTATTCTAGTGGAATTCTCAGTGGAGATGCTTATGGATGAGAGAAGCCCCCTGGAAAACTGTTCTTTATCTGTGACTATTAGTTTGCCCCATGCCCCTAACTTCCTTCATCTTCTATCACAGCCTTGCTTACCCTTCTTTTCCAGTCAATTCTCCAATAATGTCTGTTCAAGCCAGTAGCCTGAATGTTGGTCATTGGGCCTGAACATCACCGTGCATATTAGCACTTCATATTGTTCCAAAGAGGTGAAGTGACTTGCCCAAAGCTCTTCATAGCATTTCATATTGAATGAAAGCATAACCCTACCCCTAAATGACCATCCAGTTTTGAAGATGATGCTATTCTAGATATTCTGATTCAGACCCAGGATGAACCTGACAATTTGAATCTATTTGATGAAGTTCTTAATGACCTAAATATCTCTACCAATGGCATTCATCATTGAATACTTGATACCTGGCACATAGTACTTTTAAAAGTTATTTTTTGAACAAATGAAAGCAGCCTTAGGGAACTGTTAAGGAAAACAGAAAAGGAGTCTTTGATTATTTTGGAAGTTGGAACTGAGGAAGCATTTAATAATTATTTCAAACTGTACAATATAGTATGTCAAACCTTTCTGGAACCCTCTAGATACTGAAATGCAAAGACCTTGCATTGGAAATCTTTGAAAGAATTCATATCATTAACCAGTAGATGGCAGTCTTATGCTATAGTTAATACATGGATTTTCTTCAATAAATACATACTAAGCGATCGGTTGGTTGAATTTGTGGTTGCAGGACTGCAGATACGGAGGGCCAACTGTAAAGTAATACTTGGATTTTCGACTGGGGAGTGGGTGGCGCCTCTAACCCCTACTGTTGTTCAAGGGTCAACTGTACTTTGACATGTTCATCCATCATCATCCTTCCCTCCTGATCCCCACAAAACCTCCTCCCACTTCAGTTCTATCCCAGACAACTATCTTACCCATCTAGTCACCTCTCTTCAGGTGCCCAGGGATGTCTTACTGCTAGTGTCTAATTAATCACAGGAAAATATCTTTTATACTTACTTATTGATAGTCATCTCCTAGGAACGGGACTGGCTACATAATTTGCAGGTCTTCCTGTTCAAAATTTATTGAGAATTTTGAGACACTAGCAGCAGAGCATTAAATTAAGCACACAGCCCTTCTGAGCCTAGACAGGTCACACACCCATGAAGCAAGCCAGGCTTCAGAATTTAGAAGATATCTCCTTCTCCCCACCCCACCCTCTGTCATTGCAACACCTCCCTGTGATACATACCCAAGGGGCTACTTAAAGGAGGAGTCACTGACTGTTATTCAGATACAGAATCTCAGCACTGGATCTTAGCACTAGAGATCATCTGGTCCAGTTAACTCATTTTAAAGATGATTGAACTAAATTCCAAAGAGGTGAAGTGACTTGCCCAAAGCTCTACCAGCCATGGCTCCATCTACCACACAGGCCCTGTGAGAGATATTTTAAGAAAAGTTTTCCCATCTACCTAAGCCAGACTTTGCTCTGCTTTCTCTTCAAGAGTAGGGCACAGGTTTGTATTACTTAGTAACATTTGTTGAGTACCAGCCATGTGCTGAGCACTGTGCTAGATGTTTTATATATAATACCTCAGTTGACAACACTCTCAGAAAATCAGTGCTATTTTCCCTATTTTTCGAGTGAGAAAAATTGAGGCTCAGAACTTGAATCTTAGTTAGTAACTGGAAAGATAAGTGTTTAGGTAAGTCTGTGTTATTCTAAAACCCATTCCTTTTTTACCACATCATTCCTGAGTTCTAGGAAGACTGAGTCAGCCTATATTTCCTGAACATCAGTCTTGTTTTTGATCATCTCTGGATGATCTTGGGGACTCTTACGAGGTAATCCATGTTCTTCAAATTTACCAGCCTTGCTCCTGCCTTAGGGCCTTTGCTCCAGGGTATTTCCTCCACCTGAAACATTCTTCCTCCAGATATTCCATGAAAACAGGAACACATGTCAGATAGGTAATAGGGGATTTGATCACATAGGATCTTGCAGGCCATTGTAAGGACATTGGCTTTTTCTCTGAATGAAATGGGAGACATTTCAGTACTTTGTGTAAAAGAGTGACATGATCTGATTTAGATTTTTAAAGGATCGTTCTGACGCTGTGTTGAAAAAGAGACTACGTGGGCGGAGTAAGGAAGGTAGAAAGAAAGTAGGAGGCTTTTTAGGGATTATTACAGTAATCAAGGGAAGGATAAATGGTGACTGACCAAGGTGATAGCAGTGGAAATGAAATATGTTAAAATTTTTAACCTTTTGTTGTGGAAAATATCGAATACATACAAAAGTAGGGAGAAAAGTTTAATGAATTGCCATGTTCCTACTAGGTACCCCATGAACCTATCATGTGTCAGCATGCGTCGGGCACTTTTCAACAGCTGCAACAATTGTCAACTTGTGACCAATCTTGTTTCTTCTATACTCCTCCCCACTACCTCCCTGACCCTAGACTGGGGAGGAAGTAATTTGAAGGAGACCCCAGATACTATATTTCATGTGTAAATATTTCAGCTTTTACTACCCCAGCTGCTTCTAACTGCTCCTCTATTCTGCAGTTTACCCTGTGGCTCCTGCTTGTTCATAGCTTCGCATACTCATGTCTTTTACTTACTGCCTGCCTTCTTTGTCCTCTTTAAACCTTTTCAAAAATTTTTTATTTTATTATTTTATTTTTGGCTGTGCTGCGTGGCTGTGCTGCGCGGCTTGCGGGATCTTAGTTCCCTAACCAGGGATCAAACCCGCACCCTCAGCAGTGAAAGCGTGGAGTCCTAACCACTGGACGCCAGGGAATTCCGTAAACCTTTTTCCTTCTACCAATTACTGTGTATTTCTCACATTCAAACTCCCTAAAGGGAGGTTCTTCTAGGTTCAGTTCATTGTGTTGTTCCTTCTGCACAGAGAAGGAACATAAACTGGCCAAACTGTGTTAGATTGGCTGCTCTTGGGTCAGGCACCCTCTCTTGGTCAATCAAATTGGCGTGATATCAAGGTCAGCTTCCCAAAGAGGGGTTATAGCAATGGTAGTCACTTAGCAAACAATAGGCTGCTCTCCAATACTAATAAATAGTGGAGATTTAATGCTAGAAAGGATATAAATTGGAAAAAAAAAAAAAAAAGTGAGCCTGCAGTGAGGCTAGAAATAGATAAGTGCCTAACCACTTAATTGCCATTATTTTACAGTCTGACCTGACTCATTTGGAGTGCTATTCTTGGGTGCCACTAAGGAATTAAGGGACTTTTTTTTCCTTAAGATATTTTTGTTTATAATAGGCTGAGTAATAGCATAGATCATAATGTACTGGACTAAAAGTCAAGACCTACATTTAATTCCTGTGTTCCTCATGGACTCTGTTCAACATTAGACAAGCTAATAAACCTCTCTGTACCTTAGTTTCTCCACTTTCAGGTGAGATTAATACCTGCCCTATTCCTATTTCACATACGTAGATTAGATCAGAGAGGTAGAAGCACTTTGAACCTTTTGTTTTTTTTATTTTTTTGCGGTACGCGGGCTTCTCACTGTTGTGGCCTCTCCCGTTGCGGAGCACAGGCTCCAGACGCGCAGGCTCAGCAGCCATGGCTCACAGGCCCAGTCGCTCAGCAGCATGTGGGATCTTCCTGGACCGGGGCACGAACCTGTGTCCCCTTCATCGGCAGGCATACTCTGAACCACTGTACCACCAGGGAAGCCCTGAACCTTTATTTTTAAAAAGTGTGTGAAAAATCTAAATGATTACTATTTTCAATGTGAAGTTTTTAATGAAGTTATAAAATGAACAGTGGATTTAAGTTCTTGTTTTTGCAAAAGATTACATATTCTCTAATCTATTCATCTTCATCATGTACAGCAAACATTTTTCTTCCCACATTGTAATGTATCTGCCATGTTTATATACAACTTAGAATGATACCTGGAACTTGGTAAGAACTATATAAATATTAGCTGTTACCTTCACCAGTGTGAAAAATTAGTCAAAACAAAAGTCCGTAGAGTTAAATGCTTAAAAAATTGACCACCCTCTGTGCCCTGTAATACACAACCACCTAAAATGCAATTGCTTGAAATACATAAAATAGTATATCATGTGAGCATATGAGTGAAAGAAAACTTTTGAGGCCCAGAAGTCTGTCAGTGTATGTGTTTATGAGTAAAGGGGAGATGACACTTGAAGGTGATGTTTGGTATCTGATAGCCCACTTTTTCTCAAACACTGGTTAGTGTACCTGCTGCATCAGAATCACTTGAGAGTTTTCTAAAATCCCTGGTTCTATTTTCAGAAATTCTGATCTAATAGGATAACAGTGGAGACTAAGCATGCAAACATTTCTTAAGTTTCTCAGATGATCCTGATGCTTACCCAGGTCTAGGAATCACTGACAATATAGAAAAATATAATACAGTTCTTTACCCTAGTACATCATTTGTTTCCTACCAGATTATTCAAAGTGGTATGTATGGGGAAATATACAAATCCACACTGGGAGAAGAGGACTGGGAGGATATCTGTTAAAATCAGAATAGTGATTATCTCTGGATTATGGGTTTATGGAAATATTTATTTTTCATTTGCTTTTTTATCTCTAAAATTTCTGGTTGAATGTATATTATTTTTATAATAAATGTTACTAAGGAAAATAGTTACCACCAGTACAAGATTTTAAAGACCTCCATGCAATGTATGTTTTTAGTTTACCAAATGTGGGAAAAAACCCAAAACCATCTATCAGTGCGTATGCTGCATAGCTTTTTTTTTTTTTTAAAGGAGAGACGACTTATAAAGCAATGTGGGAACAATATTTATTCATCTTTTTTTTAAAATGTCACAAATTCTTTTAGAACACCAATAAATGTACATCTTAGAGAATGTAAAACAAATTAAATCCTAATTAGCTTTTACGTGTTTTGCTTTAGCAAGACTGGAAATATAAGCCATTGGCTAATGTTCATAAAGGACTAATCAGTCAGCAACTTTATACTTGGTGAGGAGAGGAAAATAAGTTCTGGTTCAGTATAGATTTTCCATCTAATATGTGTTCTGGGCTCTGCTCCAGGAACAATGCTCACTCCTTTTTGAAGATCCTCTTGGCTTCCACTCCTTCATATACATAAGTCTGAAACGTGTTAACAAACATAGAAGAATTTGCCATTAAGATTAAAGGCTAAATTAAGAAAAATATTAGTAGTATTATAGCTTTGAAATAAGTTTATAGTTTTTTTTTTTGTACATGATAACAACACTTTATACAGATACAGGATACATCCATTTAAAAACACGTTTTTAGTCATATTTTTAGTTAAAATAGGCTCAATGTATTGACATATATATGTTTTCTTCAATAAATAGGCATCAGAAAATATCTGTATTTTAAAAATCAGTAAGATTAATGAGAAAAGTAATAGTCTATTTATTGATGATATAACTCAACAACCCCCAAAATAAAATCATTGCTGTGTGATTATTTTCGTCTTTGGAAAATAACTATAATAACCACTCACCTGGACCATTTCACCACCTGTAATTTCTCGGACAGTATTTAGTTCATTTCCATTGTCCACCCGTTTGAATTTTCCAACAAGTTTATTTCCGTCTAGGCTCCAAGTCCCCTATATAAAATTTAAAAAAAATAATAAAATAGCATTTTTTAGGGTCTTACATGTGTCAGGCCCTGTTTTGAGGCCTACAGGTCTACTTCTTCAAACTTCACTATGACCCTATGAAGTAAATATTATCTCCATTTCACAGATGAGAAAACTGAAATACAGTAATTTACCTAAAGTCACAAAGCCAGGGTTGAACCTAGGTTATTGGGCTCTAGAGTATGCGCTGGTAACCATCATGCTGTCCTCACTCAATTGTTTCCAAATGCCAGATTTTAAGGCAGATCATCAGGGCTTCTTTTTTCTAAACCTTTCACATTAAAAAGAGTGTTCTAAATTTAGTCATAGTTCATATTAGTTTCATGGAGAAGCTAACAAGCTTGTGCTTGTTTTAATTTATGTAATTGTTGTAGTAATTAAAACATAACCACAATGGATAAAATATTTGACAGTGTAATTGTCATTGGAAACACGTTTAATTTAACCAGAAAAATTCTAAGGGCAAAAAAGTTTTTCAAAACTCAATTGAAAAATGTGACTCCATAAAATTTTATTTCAAATATTAAAAGTTGAATTCCCAATGACCTAGATTGTAGCATTAGACCTTTCCATTTGGTCACACATTCATTCACTAATTTATTCATTTATTGTATTATTTCAGTTACATTAACTAAATGTCTATTATGTTTAAGTTAGATAACTCTAAAAGCTTTTGTTGCTGTCAGATATGTAAAGTTGAAAACACTGAACTTTAGTTTTCTTTATGAAGAGGTGTATACTCAGTCATTCAAAGATATTTTTTCTAATTCTTATTGTTTAAACCTTTACAGATGTGTATGAAAATCAAAATGTTATGTTTAAATACTCTGCTAACTAACTTGTTTGATATATAATATGGATAAACTCCACTGGCTGCTTCAGTAAATGAAGGAGACCTACATTAATTAAACCATCCAATGACAGAAAGCAGAGATTATTTTAGTATTGTGTAGAAAAATCAAGAATACATTGCTTATCAAAAATTTCTTACAGTGAGTTCAGTTCCATCTGCGAGGCTATAATTAAAAGTGACACCAAGCTCAAACACAACTTCAATGTTTCGAAAAGTGCTTGATTCTTTGACTGTGAACTTATTTCCTTCCTGTGTAATTATCAGTTTCAAGTTGTCATGAGATGCAAGCTTCCTTTTCACCACATTAATACCTGCAAAGGGAAAGAGATTTAAGGAAATAAAGTAAAAAAATGCCATGGAAAATGCTTACTTTTCCAAGTTTTGTTTTAACTAGTTAATCAATTAATATTTTGAGGGGGGAGGAAAACCTGATAGCATTGCCTCTGCACAAGAGCATCCAGATTGCTTCTGTAGAAAAAGTTCAGGCTCAATCATATCAAGCTGTTTTTCCAAAACTTAAGAAAAATTAAATGAAGCAAGAATTGTTGAATCTTAGAACTGAGTAATTTTTAAAAAAATTATCAATATTTTTGTTTCAGTGCTAAGTAAACCAAATTCCAGGAGTGTCAAGTGAAGGATTTTAAAAGTATATTTATATATTTATAAGGATATACAACTTTAATTCTACATGTATGGTACTCTTTGTTTTTTTTTAATGTCCTTTTGCTTTCCATAATGGCTTTAAAATTTTGAACTTCATAATTCTCTTTGTTTTTTGTGGCATTTCCAACTGTCTAAAAAATGAGAAAATTAGCAAACATTACAGTCAAATTTATTATGTCGAGAATTAAGTCTCATTTATTCAGAGCTGTGACTTTTGATAGAACTCATTTTCATTGCTTTATTTTATGGACTTTGCTTTTCCATTCCCTAGAATTTAATGTTTTAAAGTCTGGAAGTTATCATTACACACTGCCATATTTTACTTTCCAAACAAAAAAACTGTCAATTTTCAATCAGCAGTTAATGTGAATGAAACGTATCTGGGTGTTTTTTGTGTTTCAGAGAATAGCACCCAAGAATCTTTTCTTCCAGTGGTGAGGCAGTGTATTCCTTCCAATGTAAGAAGTGGGAATATGGTTTTTGCTACTCTGAACCATCAACCATTCCTGAGCCGCACCTCCACAGCAGGTGTCATTCTCTAAGCCTTAAGGTTTAGAAGGAGTTAGAAAGATGTCTGTGAGAAACAAAAGAACAAGCCATTAAAGTATTAAGCCCTTACCCATTTTTTCCATGAACTTTTCATAGTTCTCGTTTCGGTCTATCTTCCAAGTACCATCGAACGCCATGGTCTCCAGCTGATTGAGCCTCTAGGCAATCAGAGATTCAGGGCTGTCCTTAGGAGAGAATTTATGCTATTTCTTATCTTAGAACCAACTTCATACTGTGATGTGGAAGTTTAAAGTTCAAGAGGTCACTTAACTACATTAATGCCAAACCATCATAGTTTCTCTAGTTTCTATAAATTTCTTAGCTCCTCTCCTGAAATTCAGCTGCATTAAAGCATGATAAGCATACCTACTGTGTCTTAAACCATGACTGTGGGCACATTTATTTCAAGGATTAGAATGCATATTGTCTGCAGATAGTTTTTCCGCTTACAAGTTCAAAGTGCACACTGTGTTGAATGTAACATAATTTAGAGCACATATCAAATAACATCTGGGAAGTGAGACTATTAATGACGTATCCCTTTTTTACAATAGCAATTACCTTGTAAAGTAAGACTTCATGACCAAACACAGCTGAAAAGTTAAGGTTAATAGGATATTGATACTGAATATTTATTTTTCTAATACGTCCTTTTGCATTGTGTTTTTGGGTTGCCAGGGCTTTGGGTAAATATCCTGGCACCTGGTACAGTGTGTGACACACAATAGGGACCCATTATATTTTTGTTTTGGTCTTGAATGGTGATAGGCCACTGAGAAAAAATTCAAGAGGTAGCAATGTGGCTGGATAACATGACAACTCCCATAAGAGAAAGAACATCTTTAAACATGTGCCACGTGCAGAAAAAACAAAAGCCAGATGTCAGCTATGCCATTAACTAAAACCATTCCTTTGTTTTACTCTCACTCCCTCTCATCCCCAAACCTGGTGCTGTCCTAAGCCAAAACTCAATGTGTGTGTTGGGTGGGTTGGGCGTATAGAGGGTAGCTAGAAAGGTGAAGAGAGAAGGAGGTCACTGTATCTGTCCCTGCCCCCACTGCAGGCTTCCAACCTGGAGCATGCCCTAGCTGGTGTGGGAAAAAACATTAACTTAGTGTGAAGTGTGCAGTTTTGATTATTAGTGAGCCCGAACATACTCATTATTAAAAAGAGACTATTATTGTGCATGAATGTGACCAGAAAACCTCTTATTAACTAAAGCTCAGTAGAGAAACTATAGAGCATGCCCAAGATTTCATTCAGGGTCAGGGGAGGGACGTATCTAACAGATTTGAACAGGACATTGGGAAATAGAATAAAGTTTTTAAAATTTTTAAAGAAATATTTATCTATTTATTTGTTTATTTGGCTGCATTGGGTCTTTGTTGCAGCATGCAGGATCTTCTTTGTGGCATGTGAGATCTTTTATTGTGCTGCATGGGCTTCTCTCTCTAACTGTGGCTTCCGGGCTCTAGAGCGTGCGGGCTCAGTAGTTGCAGTGTGCGGGCTCAGTAGTTGTGGCATATGGGCTCTCTAGTTGTGGTGTGTGGGCTCCAGAGAGTGCGGGCTCAGTAGTTGCAACACGTGGGCTCTAGAGTGTGCGGGTTTAGTTGCCCCGTGGCATGTGGGATCTTAGTTCCCCAATGAGGGATCGCACCCACGTTCCCCTGCATTGGAAGGCAGATTCTTAACCACTGGACCACCAGGGAAGTCCACGTTTTTAAAATTTTGATATCTATTGGGCACACTCTTTCAGAGGAGTTGCCCACTTTTTATTTTCTCAAGCATATTAAACAGTAAACTACCTTCGACCAAATCCGTTATTTCATTTAAAAAGGAAAATACATCCAAATATGCACACAGACATACACACACACACACAGAAAGAGAGGGAGAAAGTGGGTGGGCCAGGAAAGAGAGATCATAATTTGAGAATAATGGGAAGTCCTTTACATATGAAAAAAATTGACTACCTTATCTTTGTACTTCTCTCTTTTGCCAAAGATAATGAAAACCTCATTATTTGGGAACCATCACCCTAGTGTACTTTCAACTTGGAGAAGAGAAGAAAAGTTTATGGTTACTCTAGAGCCAGGGTTTAAATAGTCTCTCAGGTAATCCACTACTTATGGTGATTTGTGAATTTAGAAGACCATGGATAATGGATCCAATCTTTTTTTTTCTAGATTAGAAAAAATAGATGTATCTGGTCACTGGAATAGAAGTGTAGTGCAGTAAAAAGAACATGTGTTTTAGAAACAAAAAGACTTGGTTTCAGTACTGCCTGCAAAACGCATTATATACTGTATAGGACCTCGATCATATCACTCAATCTCTGTTAGCCTAAATCATTACTAATAATTAATAATTATTCTCATTTTATAGATGAGGAACTGAGGCTCAGAGTGAGTGATATGATCAAGGTATATGATCAATATAAAAATTATATAAAGCATGAGCCTGAGCAACTGATAGACATCAAGTACTCAATAAACCTTTGTTTCTCTTCTTGTTCCCTGAAAAAGAAAATCAATCTCAATAATAAATTTTTAGAAGTATCCCAGGTCCCAAACAACTTTGATATTTGAGAAGGGAAATCTGTGTCTTTCTATTGTTTATTAGAAAGTCACCTGAAATTTATTTATTTAGGTATTTTTTGATTTGCACTAGTGATTAACTTGGGACTAGGTATGACTTGGATTTGCCTGTTAAGGTTAGCATGATACTTTAGACCCCTCTGGGAATACAACTTTTCTCTCTATGATCTCACAGCAATGGAAGTAAAAGTGCCTGACTCAGGAAGGTGGGAAGGAGGAAACTAGAATGGCTTCTTACCATTGTTCACCTAACAGTGCCCTTTTTCTCGTGGCCACCTTGAGCTTCCCAGGAAGAGCAGAATAGGATCAGATGAAAGCAAATAGCACTTGGTCTCATGCAAACCTGCTAACAGAATGGACATGTTAAACTTTCAGTCTTCCATTTATCAGTGGCAGTAACCTAATTTAAAGTCGGTAAGGAATCCCTGTTATCTCTGCATTGTGGCATCATTGGAGTTTTTTTAAATGATTAGATCAAATTTTTAACGTTACACTTTTCCTTCTGCAGCTTCTGAACTCTGTAACTCCCCAATTCTTATCACTTACCTGGACCCCATCTAGAAAAGGTTGTACAGAACCTATGGACCAGTTTCCCTTACAGACCTCTCGTACTGATGATACAGTTGGACTAATAGCTGAGGGCAGACCCAGTCCTTTATTTTCTTGTTTGATAATACTTGAAGATTTAAGGTCCTGCAGCTTGGGAAAGTGGGTGGATTAGGCGTGTGTTTGGGGGGGTTGCAGATGCTGTGGAGGTAGAGTTGTACTCTCTGTGTGGACTCCGCGGTCTGCATCAGCCACTGAGTGGTATGGAAGAAGTGGAAATCAGCAGAAACTCCTGCTCATACCTATCCCACTCCTCCAACAGAAAGTACAAACCACATTCCTTAACGTGGCTTCTGAAGCCCCTACTTATATCTCAAGTCTCCTGCCATTCCTTACTGTGTACTCTAAAATCTAAATATATCAAACTTCTTGTAGTCCTCAGTCTGTTAAATGTGCTTGCTTTCTGTTGCTTCAGGTCACAGCTTGGTCACTGAGTGCTCTAAGAAGGCTGCCTTGAACCACCAACAATGGGTCAGGTAAGTCTACTTCTCCCAAGTACAATGACCTTCTAAAGGTCTCAGCATAGCTCATAAGAGGCAAAAGCAGCTGATTCATAATAACCAGGGAAACAGTATCATCACGAAGTCCAGAGATATCACGAGGAGGGGCAATATGATGTTTCAAGCTCATTTCAAAGGAATAGCTTTCTGGAGATCACAGAAATCCTTTTACCTCATTGTAAAGCAGAAGGGAAAGTTTTTTTTTTGTTTTTTTTTTTTGCAGTACGTGGGCCTCTCACTGTGGTGGCCTCTCCCATTGCGGAGCACAGGCTCCGGATGCGCAGGCTCAGCGGCCATGGCTCACGGGCCCAGCCGCTCCGCGGCATGTGGGATCTTCCCAGACCAGGGCACGAACCCGTGTCCCCTGCATCGGCAGGTGGACTCTCAACCACTGCACCACCAGGGAAGCCCAGAAAGTTTTTATAGAGCATTTATATATATATATATATATATATATATATATATAAAATTTATGGGATATAGCATTTTCAGGCATTTACTAACCACTTCAGAATTTCTGAATCCTCCTATTCAGTCCCAAGTTATTTAACTTTTACATGTCAGAAAAAAATAGTGGTCTCTATTAGGGCCATGTAAGAGAAGGATTTGAGGGACAGATGGAAAGAGCAACAGGAAATTCTTAAGGTTACTGTCCAATCCCTAGCAGTGAATGGGGAATGAGGGAGAATTGTAAAGTTTGCCTAAAGAGTTTACTTCATTCTGTTTTAACCATAAGCCTCTAAATTTTAGAAATATTAAGACCTTTTAAATTATGTTTTAGGATTTTGTACCTGAGATGGCTGGTTGATTTTCTTCCGAAAAGACTATAGAGTTACAGCAGTGTACAGGGAGGTATCTACCAAATAATGGTGAGTGCAACTTGCTGATTCCCATTAATAACAAGACAGCCATCAGTGGCAGTTGAATGATGTTGCATGAAGGATTTATGACGTCATCTTCTGTCTTATCTTTTTTAATCTGGGTCTCTTCCCCCAAATAATGAGTCTCCCTCAAGCAATTTGAATGGGAGGTTTCTCAACTCCTATACCCCTCATACCACAGAGGAAGATAGGTGTGCATTATCTCAGCTCCCCACTCCCACATCCATTATGTTTCTGCTTTTTTTTTTTTTTTTTTTTAAAGAAAATCTTTTCCTTTGAGACCATTTCCATTTTGGCTGTCACCTTCCAGCCAACTTCATCATCATTATCTATCCCATCTATCGTTGTTATCTACCATCTGTCACGGAAAATCATGGCACCAGGCTCACCATCATCCTCTGTGTCTTGCCATCATCCTGGGTGAGCTCAAAGTCCATGTGGATAAGCTACTTGTCACTCTGGCCTCACGGTACCTTAACCTCCTCACCTCTAATAATCTTTACCTCTACACTTTATCCACTTAGGTCCAGGGCTGTAACCTGTGGTTTGTCACTGCTAGAGTTGTTCCTTCTGTGAAATTTAACATGCCGCTCTCCGGCCACAACTTTTCATCCTCTCAGCTCCTTCATTTTCTCCCACAGTATCAGCTCTTAGCTGGGAGAGAACTTCAGTCAATTGTCGCCTCCATTTTCCCCCAAGTTGGAATCCCCTCCTGGTTTGTTTACATTCTCTATCCAGTCAATACCTGTTGCAAATAAAATAACTCCTGTGCTGTTCCAGGTGCTATTACACATGCACGGTTTCCAGCTTCAACTGAATCCTCTGCTCTGCCTGGCAAGACTTTTGTGTACCTCAGTCAACTCCCTCCTCATTTGTGACAGTGACTGGATCTTTAATCGTTCTCCTATAGTCTTCTTCCCTTGCCTTCAGCAGATGACCTGGGTATTACTCCACAGGGGAAATAAAACAGCAAGCAATAATTCTCCCAATTTATGTGCTCTCCTTTTCAGTGTTATCTGTTACTACTTTACTTCTATAAATTCTTTCATGCGCTTATTCATTCAACATATATTAGAATTCCCACTATAACCTAAGCACTATGCTAAATTATAGAGATAGAATGATGAACACATACAGTTTCAAGAGAAGCAAGGCTTGAAATTACAATAATTTGGTACATATAAAGATTTTTTTTCCTATCTCCATAGCTCCCTTTTAATTATTTATTTGGCTGAGGTGGGATCTTTTCTTCTTCACATTAAGATAATCCAGTCTCTCCCATCTTAAGAAATGAAAAGAAGTCTCCCTGGCTTCTATTGACATTTCTAGAACCTACTCAATCTTTCTCCTTTCCCTGATAGCCAGGCTTCTTGAAAAAGTAATCTATACTGTCTCCTCATTCTTATCTTCTGTTAGAGCCTCAGTCTGCTGCAGTGGGGCTTTCATATTCACCCCTCCACTGAAACTACTTACTAAGCTCGTTGATGAATTTTTTTGTTGTCAAATCCAGTGCACACCCCTTGGCCCTTATTTTATGTCATTACAGCATTCCAGACTAGTGACTCCTCCCTTTTTGAAATTTCTGCTTTTCTTTTCTTGACTTTATTCTTTCTTGATATTCCTCTTACTTCTCTGAATGTCCTTTTCAGGCTCTTTCACAGGCAACTCTTTCTCAACCAACACTTTATATTTTGAGGTTGCATCTTAAGATCTCTTTTTATTCCACACAATTTACCTGGGCTATTTTTGCCATTCCCATGGCTTCAGTTTCCGTCTACGTGACTCTAAAATTTTAAGGTACAACCCAGATCTCTCTCCTACCAGGGACCTATTCCTTACCAAGTTGCTCTGTGTGCATGTTCAATTGGCAGCTCAAACTCCACAAACTGGAAAGGACCTTGATGTTCCACCCAGCCTTGTTCTCTCTTCTTGTATGTCCTGGTATCAGTGAATGATACTGCCATCCTAGGAATCATTCTAAAGTCTTTCCTCTCCTTTATCCTTGGCTTTCCATTTTATCAACAAATCAATACAATTTTTACTCCTTAATATCACTTAAATATATCCCTTCTTTCTTTGTATTCACAGATAATCACCATTTTTCACCTAGGTGACTCCAATAATCTCCTAAATGATTTTCCTCTCTCTATTCTCCCAGAATCCAGTTTATCCAGAGAATATCTTTATAAAATGCTAATTTGACCATATCCTGTCCTTGCCTATGTTTTTCTTTTCTGTCCTTGCCTATCAACATTCACTGATACCCTATTGCTACCAGCATAAAATTCCAGATTCCTTACCTCTCCTGTTCACCCCCATTTACTCTTCCTTCACCAGATGCTATCATCTCTCACATCTCTCTTTGTACATCCTCTTTCCTCTGAATGGAAATCCCACCCCTCTTGCCATGCTTTTACCGCCTAACATCCACTCAGCCTTTAAGAAGTGGCTCAGTGTCACCTCTCCAATAGGCCTGACTTGCCTATGTCCTTCCTCCTTGCCTGGGCTAACTTTCCTTCATATCAGTATCATCATCATAACCCTATTTCTTTACACTTATTGTATTGATTGTAATAGTCTGCTACCCTGTTTGTTTCTTCTACTCTTCTACTTTCAGATTTGAGGGTAGAGATGACGTAAAATGGATACATAGTATGAATGAAATAAGTTCATGTATTCTAATTAAAGCCCTTGTTGCCCCTTTAGAAGTGTCACTTTTTCCTACTCGGGTTACAGGATGTGAATATTGACTAGCTAACAGGTTGTTTGATAATGAACAGTACACCAGTGCTGTTTTTTTCTTAGATTTTTTATTGATGTATAGTTGATTTACAATATTGTGTTAGTTTCAGGTGTACAGCATAGTGATTCAGTTTTTTTTCAGATTATTTTCCATTATAGGTTATTACAAGATTTTGAATGTAATTCCCGGTGCTATACAGTAAATCCTTGTTGTTTATTTTATGTATAGTAGTTTGTATCTGTTAATCCCATACTCCGAATTTGTCCCTCCCACCCTCCCTCTCCCCTTTGGTAACCATAAATTTGTTTTCTATGTCTGAGTCTGTTTCTGTTTTGTATATAGACTCATTTGTATTATTTTTTAGATTCCACATGTGTCATATCATGTAGTATTTGATACATGTCTGACTTACTTCACAAAGTATAATACATGTCTGACTTACTTCACTAAGTATAATCTTCTGTGTGAGGTGATACCTCATTGCAGTTTTGATTTGCATTTCTCTAATAATTAGCAGTGTTGAGCATCTTTTCATGAGCCTGTTGGCGATCTGTATGTCTTCTTTAGAAACGTATCTATTTAGGTCTTCTCCCCATTTTTTGATTGGGTTGTTTGTTTTCTCAATATTGAGTTGTATGAGCTGTTTGTATATGTTAGATATTAACCCCTTGTTGGTCACATCATTTACAGATATTCTCCCATTCTCTAGATTGTCTTTTCGTTTTGTTTATGGTTTCCTTTGCTATGCAAGAGCTTTTAAATTTGATAATGTCCGATTTGTTTATTTTTGCTTTTATTTATTTTCCTTGGGAGACTGATCTAAGAAAATATTGCTACAATATATATCAGAGAATGTTTTGCCTATGTTTCTCCTAGGAGTTTTATGGTGTCATGTTTTACATTTAGGTCTTTAAACCATTTTGAGTTTATTTTTGTATATGGTGTGAGGCAGTGTTCTAACTTCATTGATTTACATGAGGCTGTCCAGCTTTTCCAACACCAATTGTTGAAGAGACTGTCTTTTCTCCATTTTATATTCTTGCTTCGTTTGTTGTAGAGGTGTGTGGGTTTATTTCTGGGTTCTCTGTTCTGTTCCATGCTGTTTTGATTACTGTAGCTTTGAGTATAGTCTGAAGTCTCGAAAGGTTATACCTCCAGCTTTGTTCTTTTTCTTCAGACTTGCTTTGGCAATTCTGGGTCTTTTGTAGTTCCATATAAATTTTGGGATTATTTGTTCTAGTTCTATGAAAAATGTCATGGGTATTTTGATAAGGATTGCATTAAATCTGTAGATTGCTTGGGTAGTATGGCCATTTTAACAATATTAATTCTTCCAATCCAAGAGCATAGGATATCTTTCCATTTCTTTGAATCATCTCCACTTTCCTTTATCAGTGTTTTATAGTTCTCAGCATCTAGGCCCTTCACCTCCTTGGTCAAGTTTCCTTAGGTAGTTTTAGTTTTTCCTGTTTTTTTCCTTCTATTCCTAGATATTTTTTTGGCACAATTTTAAATGGGATTTTTTTTTAATTTTCTCTTTCAGATATATCATTATTAGTATAAAGAAATGCAACAGATATCTGTATATTAATCTTGTATCCTGCTACCTTGCTGAATTCATTTATTAGTTCTGATTGCTTTTTATGTGGAGACTTTAGGGTTCTCTGTACAGAGTATCATGTCATCTGCAAATAGAGACAGTTTAACCTCTTCCCTTCCAATTTTGATACCTTTTATTTTTTATCTATTTATTTATTTATTTTTCTTCTCTGATTGCTGTGGCTAGAACTTCTAATACTGTGTTGAATAGAAGTGGTGAGAGTGGGCCTCCTTGCTTTATTCCTGAATTTAGTGGGAAGGCTTTCAGCTTTTTACTGTTAAGTATTATGTTGGCTGTGGATTTGTCATAAATGGTTTTTATTATATTGAGATATGTTCCCTCTATACCCACTTTGGTGAGAGTTTTTATCATGAATGGGTGTTGAATTCTGTAAGATGCGTTTTCTGATCTGTTGAGATGATCATGTGTCTTTTGTCTTTCCTTTTGTTAATGTGGTGTATCACATTGATTAATTTGTGTATGTTGAACCATCGTTGCAGCCCTGGAATGAATCCAACTTGATCATGATATATGATCCTTTTTGTGTATTGTTGGATTTGGTATGCTAATATTTTGTTGAGGATTCTCACATCTATATTCATTAAAGATACTGGCCTATGATTTTCTTTTTTGGTAGTGTCTTTCTCTGGTTTTGGTATCAGGGTGATGGTGGCCTCATAGAATGAATTTGGGAGTGTTCCCTCCTCTTCAGTTTTTTGGAATAGTTTGAGAAGGATAGGTATAAGTTCTTCTTTGTATGCTTGGTAAAATTCCCCAGTGAAGCTATCCGGTCCTGGACTTTTGTTTGCAGGGAGTTTTTTATTTTATTTAATTTATTTTATTTTCTTTATATTTATTTATTTATTTATTTTGCGGTACGCGGGCCTCTCACTGTTACGGCCTCTCCCGTTGCAGAGCACAGGCTCCGGACACGCAGGTTCAGTGGCCATGGCTCATGGGCCCAGCCGCTCCGCGGCATGTGGGATCTTCCCAGACAGGGGCATGAACCCGTGTCCCCTGCATTGGCAGGCGGACCCTCAACCACTGCACCACCAGGGAAGCCCTGCAGGGAGTTTTTTAAATTCCAGATTCTATTTCACGTCTAGTGATCAGTCTGTTCAGATTATCTGTTTCTTTTTGACTCAGTTTTGGCAGGCTGTATGTTTCTAGAAACTTGTCCAAATTAGACCAGGTTGTCTAATTTGTTGGCATACAGCTCTTCATACTATTCTCTTACAATTTTTTGTGTTTCTATGGTATCAGCTGTTGTTTCTCCTTATTTGGTTTATTTGAGTCCTCTCTCTTCTTGGTAAGCCTGGCTAGAGGTTTGTTGATTTTGTTCATCTTTTCAAAAAAATAGCTCTTACTTTTACGGATTTTTTCTATTTTTTAATCTCTATTTTATTTATTTCCTCTCTGATCTTTATTCTTTACTTCTTTCTGCTGACTTTAGGCTTTGTTTGTTCTTCTTTTTATAATTCTTTTGGGTGGTAGGTTAGGCTGTTTATTTGAGTTTTTTCTTATTTCTTGAGGAAGGCCTGTATCTCTATGAACTTCCCTCTTAGAACTGCTTTTGTTTCATCCTGTAAATTTTGTAAGATTGTGTTTTCATTTGTCTCAAGGTATTTTCTGATTCCTTTGATTTCATCATTGACTCATAGGTTTTTTTAGTAGCATGTTGTTTAGTCTCCATGTGTTCATTCTTTTCCTGTTTTTCTTTCTGTGGTTGATTTCTAGTTTTATGCTGTTGTGATCAGAAAAGATGCTTAAAATAATTTCTGTCCCCTTACATTTGTTGAGGCTTGTTTTGTGACCTAGTATGTGCTCTATCCTAGAGAATGTTCCATATGTGCTTGAAAAGAATGCGTATTCTGTTTTTGCTTTTGGTTTTTGTTTTTTTGTGTTTTTTTTGGATATAGTGTCCTGTAGGTATGAATTAAGTCCAACTAGTCTGTTGTGTCATTTAGGACCTCTGTTGCCTTATTGATTTTCTGTCTGGATTATCTGTCCATGGATGTCAGTGAGGTGTTAAAGTCTCCTACTATTATTGTATTATTGTCCATTTCTCCCTTTATGTCTGTTAGTATTGTTTTATATATTCAGGTGCTCCTATATTGGGAGCACATATGTTAACAAGTATCCTCTTCTTGTATGGATCCCTTTATCATTATATAATGCCCTTTTTGTCTTTCTTTACGGTCTTTGTTTTAAAGTCTTTTTTGTCTTGTATGAGTATTGCTACCCGCACTTTCTTGTTTATGTTTGCATGAAATATCTTTTTCCATCCTCTCACTTTCAGTCTATGTGTGTGTCTTTTGCCCTGAAGTGAGTCTTTGGTAGGCAGTATATTCTAGGTTCTTGTTTTTGTTTATCTAATCTGCCACTCTATGTCTTTTGATCAGAGCATTTAGTTCATTGACATTTGAAGTAATTATTGATAGGTATGTACTTATTGCCATTTTAATCCTTGTTTTCTGGTTGTTTTTATAGTTTTTCTTTATTTCTTTCTTCTTTTTGTTTTTCCTTTTGTGGTTTGATGACTTTCTTTTGTAGTATGCTTAAGTTCCTTTCTTTTTTGGTTTTTGTCAATCTATTTTATGTTTTTGATTTGTGGTTACCATGGAGTTCCAGTATGTTTACCCGTAACTAAATCTACTTTCTTTAAATTAACAGTCATGTAAGTTCAAACAAGTCCTAAAAGATCTACATTTTTATTCTCCCTTCCCCCACATTTTGTGACTTTGAAGTCCTATTTTACATCTTCATGCTTATCCTTTTACTATTAATTGCAGTTATAATCGTTTTTACAATTTTTTGATTTTTTTTTGTATGCACTGGTTTGTTTAAGTGATCTTCATTCCTTTTATGTATTTCCTTCATTCCTACTGTGATTTTCCCTCTTCTGTAGATTTTTGCTTCTCTTCTATTTAGAGAAAACCCTTCAATATTTCTTTTAGGATAGGTTTAGTATTGCTGAATTCTTTTAGTTTCTGCTAAAAAACTGAGAAATTCTTTATCTCTCCTTCTATTCTAAATGATAATCTTGCTGAGTAAAGTATTCTAGATTGCAGGTTTTCCCCTTTCAGGACTTTGAATATATCACTCCTTTTTGGCCTGCAACGTTTCTGCAGAGAAATCAGCTGATAGCTTTATGGGAATTCCCTTGTAACAGATTCTTTGTTTTGCTCTTGCTGCCGTTAGAATCCTCTCTTTACATTTAACTTTTGTTATTTTAATTATGATATGTCTTGGTCTGGGTCTGTTTGGGTTCATCTATTTTGGGATCCTCTGCTTCCTGTACCTGTATATCTGTTTTCTTCTTTAGATTTGGGAAGTTTTCAGCCTTATTTTCTTCAAATACATTTTCAATTCTCTTCTCTCTCTCTCCTTCTGGAACCCGTATTATGTGTAGATTGACACATTTTATATTATCCTGTAGATCTCATATGTTGCTTTCATTTCTTTTCATTTGTCTTTCTGTCTGCTGTTCTGGATCACTTATTCATTCTTCTGTGTCATTTAGTCTGCTATTCAGTGCGTATAGATTGGTTTTCATCTCTGCAATTAAATTGTCTGTTTTTGATTGGTTCACGTTTATAGTTTCTAGTTCCTTGTTACAGTGATCTGTGTTTCTGTCAATAATCTTTTTAAATTCAGTTAGCGTTTTTATTACCTCCTTTTTGATCTTGTTGTATAGTACACTGGTAAGCTCTGTTTCATTTGTTCTCTCGGGATTTCTTTGGTTTTTTTTAGTTGGAGTAGTTCCTCTCCATTTTCATTTTACTTAAGCTTCTCTGTCTCTATGAATTTAGGAAAAACAGTTATCTACTGTGGCCTTGAAGGGGTGTTTTTATGTGGGAGAGTCCCTGTGTACACTGTGTGTGTCTAATGTTTTTGGTGTGAGGGCTGGTTTTGGTATGGATGCCAGCCATGCCTTCCTCAGGGTGTGCTGGCTCTTACCTCTTGATAGGGGGAGTGGTTGGTGTCGTAGTGTCTAGAGCCTGCGTTGGATGTGAAGCGGGGCTTCCTCTCTGATCTGTAGCTGTTGTCACCCTGTCAGGGCCAGTGTCTGCTCCCCAGATGTTGAAGTAGAAGCTTTGAAGTTTGGGATTGATCAGGCTCTGTTGCCCTTGAGTGTGTGCCCTGCCTCAAAGGAGGTGATTGCTGAAGCAGTGAGGCCTGTGTGATCACTGAGAACCTATGCGCCATGTGTGTAGGCATCTGCAGTTCTGCTCAGAAGCAGCCCAAGGTCACATCTCTTTCTCTCTTGTGTTTGTCCCAGACCTAGTTAGTGCAAAGTGTTGTGTGGAGTAGGGTAGGGCTGGGGGTTGGGGTGTTGTGGCTGCAGGAATTGAGGTAGCTGTGCTGCCGTCAGATCTGGGCTGCCTCTGTGGCAGTTTTCTCCCAGGACCTGTCTACCCCAGATCTAGTGCTAAGCTGTGGTGTGGAGTAGGCGGTGCCAGGGAGCTCTCCATGGGAGAGGAGCTGCTCTGTACTCCTGAGTGTGCTGACAGTGGCTTCTGCCACCCCGCTCAGACAATACCTCAGGCCCTCTGGGCTGTCACTGTGTAGCTAGACGAGTTCTCTCCCAGGGCTCTCTGCCTGAGATTCAGCAGTTAGCTGCTAAGTGCTCTGTGGTGCTGTCCCTACATGTGTTAACAATGGCTACTGTGGGCCTACCTGCCGCCAGATGTGTGCACTGACAGTGGCCTTCATGGCTCCACCTGGATCATTCCCCAGGCACCCTGGTCTGTCTCCATGTGACTAGACCGAGTCTTTGCCCAGATCTCGTGCCAGGCTGTAGTGTGGAGTGAGCAGGGCTGGGATGTTTGCCCCTTTGGATTGGGAAGTGCGGTGAGGCATCAGCTGCCAGTGCAAGGCTCTCTCCACCCTGACTGTTAGCAAGCCAGCACATGTGCACTTCTTGAGTAGAGTCTAGGCTTCTCCAGCCCTATCTGTCTCAGTGGATTTCCCAGCAGGCAAGGGGGCTTGTCTCCTCCATGTAGGACCCTAGGACTGGGATTCCCAGATTGTGGCTCCACCTGCTCTCTCCCCAAGGCGAGGGTCCACCCATGTGGACCTTCTGTTCCTTACAGATCCCCCCAGGGGGCACAGGTCCCAGCTTGATGCCTTTTTTTCCCAATCCTACCTGATTACATGGAGATCTTTCTTGCAGCTTTGGTTGTACAGGAGTTCTGATGCCAGTTTCCAGTTAATTTTCCATGAAAATTGTTTCACATGTAGAAGTATTTTTGATGTGTTTGTGGGGGGAGGTGAACTCTTCGTCCTCCTACTCTACCATCTTGATCCCTGCTCTACCTCACTGCTTTCTATTCTGACGCTAAGGTCATGGGTTTACCTTGTGTAGTATTTTGACTCCCTGCCTACTTTGCAGCCTAAGTGAGGAGCGTGCATTTGCAAGCTTTCCAAAAGAAAGTTAGTTGCAAATAATTGGCTCAAAAGCTATCTAGCTGGTAAAATACTACAAGGGATTTTGGCTCCTTGATGAAATGAAGTGAATTTTCATCTCAGAGTGAAAGAATGATGTTGCCAAAGTGCTACTTTTTAGGCTTGGCAGAAGTAATATTGCAGAAATAAAGAACATGTTACCAGTTTTAGGAAAAGCATCAATGGGCGTTGCTATACCTTTTATATAGCTTTACCTCCTTGCCACAGAGAATCACACTTAGTGGGGAGACTATCATGACTATATATACTCACTGTAGACAATTTTGAATATATAGCTAAGCACAAAGAGAAGTAAAAATTGCTCAAGGTATCATCTCCCAAGGTAATCAGTGCTAGCATTTACAGGTAAATCTGTATGTGTTTATAGATATATATATGTATATACACACACCATTCATTTACAGTAAGTCCCCTACATACAAACCTTCAAGTTGTGAACTTTCAAAGATACGAATATGCGTTCATGTGTCCAGTCACGTAAGTTGGTGCTATTTGAGGAGGCACTGTTCGTTTTTGAGGCACAGGACCTGAACATAGAACGGTACACAAAGTTTGCAGCAGCCGTTCAGAATGCAATCCAGTGCTACCATGTCATCTATGATGAGATAAAAAGAGCTACTACCCAGACATCACTGGATCGTTTTCTCAGGTGGGTAGATAGAATTGAATCCAGCAAGGAACCAGAACCTGTGCCATCCACGTCAGGCGTGAGTGAAATTGCAGCTTGCCCTCCGTCTCATGTTGCTGACGATCCTTCAGCTCTACCATCTCCCACGTCTTCTCCCTCCTCTAGTCAATAACTCTTCTTTCCTGTTCACTCAGTGCCAGCCCCTGTATGCCAGCTGTTGTACTCTACTACTGTACTTTTTAAGGTACTATACTGTAAGATTAAAAATGTTTTCTTTATTTTTGTGTTTATTTTTTTTTAGGTATTATTCGTGTGGAAAGTATTATAAACCTATTACAGTACAGTACTGTATAGCCGATTGTGTTAGTTGGGTACCTAGGCTAACTTTATTGGACTTACAGACACTCTCTTGGAACAGAACTGGTTCATATGTAGGGGACTTACTGTGTATAAAATATACATTTTACACAGATAGATGGGTTCATACTATGTATACTATTTCGTAAACACTTCAAAAATTAACAACTATTTAAAATTTTCTCATTTCATTAAATGTTCTCTATATCATTAAGAAATTTTAAAAAATTATATTAATGAACAGTCAATGCAGTAACTTAGAAAATGTAAAAAAGCATAAAGAAAAATTTAATCAAGGACTCATAATCCTACCAGCTGAACATAATTACTGTAATGCTTATGTGTGATTCTTCTGGTTTTAAGTATATGTGTATGTACACACACATACATATATGTATGTTTTCATGTATTCCATGTACATACATGTGTGTATATGCATGTATATACATCTTGTATATATATGAATACATAAGTATGCATATGTGTATACTCACATATGTTTGTGTGTGTGTATACCTACACACATATTTTCATTTGATCAGATTTATATTTTAGAAGGCTTCATTTGGCACAAAATATGGAAAAGATCTGAGGCACACATCTGGAAGAGAAGGCTAATTAAATATTACTGTGATCTTGGTGAGAAATGAGGACTGAAAATAAGATGGTGAAAATGAGATTGGAGAAAAGATAACCACAGATATGTGGGAACACCCTGGTGCTATCAGAGACTAGAATAGCAAACAAGACGGTAGATGACAGCTGTACCAGATGGGTATGGTATTTCCCAAGGTCATCAGGGCACAGTATTCTCTTTTCAGCTAGCTCATCTATATGGGAGAACAACCTTTGAAATACAGATAAAGTCTCTAAATAACATCAGTCAATCAGACATTGAAATTTGCCCCCAATGAATGTTTCTACCCTTTTCAACAGGAATTTTCTTCTTAAATCAACTCACTGTTAAGGAAACAGATTAAACAGAATCACTCTCTTCAGTAACTTAAATTTCCTTTTACTATCTATTTTTTAAATTCATTTCATTCTCCCCCCATCCATCCTTCTGTAACGGTTAAGTGGAATAAGCATAATTTATGGAGTTTAAAATGCAAATTCATTTTTGTCTCTAACTTTCACTGGGAGTTTTTCTTGTGCCTGTATAAAAACCTATGCAGTCCCATGATTTTTCTGACCATTCAAGTAATAAAATGTTCTGTCGGGTCCTCCAAGTTGCACAATTCTCGGGGGTACCATTTGCATTGTAATCTTTGTAAATGAGTCTCCTGGAGCCCAGCTCCGATAAATTATAATGGGAATGGTGCCGCTGGAGTTTTGCAACATGGCAACATTGAGTCCTAGGGTCACTTGAATATCAAAATCATAGTTTTAATTTAGTATTTAGGCTTTGTGTAATATATTAAAGAATACTTTGCTCTTCCTTCAGTTAAGACTTCTCCTCCCCACCCCACCTTCATCCCAGGGCCTGGCTACAGGCATGCCAGCAGTCTTCCGGGAAGAGTATGCTATAAACCTTCTTGCTCAACTCCTAGGGTTGTACAGTTGGGAGGAGGGTGGAAAGGTGGCCCCTCTGATTGCCCTGGCCCTCAGCCTAACTCTCCACATGCAGCAGTGCCTCATCTTCAGTTGGTCACCCCAGTGCCCCTTGGCTTCTCCCTTGCAGCAGTTTTCCCAAAGTCCTGTTCTAGGTTGTTGTCAACTCTCTCGGTGTCAACCATCCTGTTGGAGAGGATACCTTTTTAAGTGACCCCAGGCAGATTTATACCACTATTTTTCATCTAGTCCCTGGAATTCCCATACTTTTGACCCATTACTAGAGGAGAGTGCAGTACCTTCCTAGTCACCCACCTATGTCCTGCTGTCATAGGTGGCTTTTGCAGATACAGGTGAGGGTCAGACGTTATTACCTTGTGCCCATCAATCAGGACTGGGATTACTGTGAAGCTAGTGAGGCACTCACCTTGAGTGCAGAATTAAAGAGAGTGCCAAAAAACTCAGCAGTCAAGGTAAACAATATTTTAATGAAATATTTTTAAAGTAAATATTAATGCAAAAAAGCATGATGAACAAGATATCAAAACTTTAAATAAAGACAGGATTAGTACAGGAGATGCTTACTGAGTTCTGTGACTGTCTTGAGGTGCATTGCAAACAAGCCTCATCATTGTTCCCCCATAGCACTTCTCTCTTTCCAATGAAGTATTCCTCAAAAAATTTTCTCGGGCTTCCCTGGTGGTGCAGTGGTTGAGAGTCCGCCTGCCGATGCAGGGGACACGGGTTCGTGCCCTGGTCCGGGAAGATCCCACATGCCGCGGAGCGGCTGGGCCCGTGAGCCATGGCCGCTGAGCCTGCGCGTCCGGAGCCTGTGCTCTGCAACGGGAGAGGCCGCAACAGTGAGAGGCCCTCCTACCGAAAAAAAAAAAAAAAAAAAAAAAAAAATTCTCAATTGCCATCATTTTTTTATATCTGTGTTGAAATTTAGTCTCTGTGTTCTAACAGCTCACTTTGAAATGTGTTTTTGTATATTGTTGCATCAGTCAAAATTTCCAGTTTAAATTATAGTTATCCATCTACCCATTCATTTAATGGGCTTTTGTACGAAGAAGAATAAAAACAATCTTCAAATGCTAATGATTAATTCATTTTAAGAGATGATTAAGCTAATGACTGTTAAATGGAAATGTTTACAGTTACAAAGGGAATACCAAATTGATCTGCCTCACCAAGTAGGCCGTGAGATAGATTTGTAAAATTAAAGGGATCTGCAATGCATTCTACTTTCCTGTTAGAAATGTCCCATAAAACATTTTCATATTACCAACTCCTCTATTCTGCTTATCTGTGTAGAGTTAGCCCTTGTGAGCTGTTTTGAAACAGCTCATTTCATGGATTCTGATTGGTTTGTCAATGTAAATAGAGATCTTCAGAAGTAGAGTGATGAGCCTGATCTTGTTCAGAGAAAAATTAAGGGCCCTTCAAGCTAGTGGATTGTCAGTTCCTTTGTAAGGAGTGTTTTTATTACCCTTCAGCTGCCTTAGAGGTAGTTGTTAACAAAGGATTAACTCAAACTTTGTATCAAGGAGTACAGATATGTATGTCATTGTAGGCATTGAGATTTTGTTTTTGAAATTTATTTTCAAAGTTTTTTTTTTTTTAAAGCTGATGGATTAAAGGGGTAATTTAATCAGTAAACATTTGTTATCTGTTTATTTAGCTTACTTCATACAGAGCAGTTGGCTCCATTGATTTTGAGTGGTCAAAGACAATTCTCTAAAATCAATTCAGTCACTTTCAACCTATTTGTGTAACCAGGTACAAATTAGTGAGTTTCCTTCTTGAGTCCAACTGCAGTGTATTGTTCTGTAAAGTGTCCAGTTGTCTGCTCTAGTTGCCTTGGTCAATTGAATGACCCTGCTCCATAAGCACAGCCTATAGTGCATTTGGCTTAATATATTAAATAAACTAAACTGTAACATGCTGGCCACAGAAACTAGGACTTTATAGAACCATTCCTGCTTGGAAGAGCATACTTGGGGTTTGAATTAATTATAATCCAAAAAGTTGTCTTAGCCCAAGGCGTATGACCTCTGAGACCCCAAATGCCAAAATCTTACTATGTAAAAATGATCCATATAATAAAAAACCAAACACATAAGTTGAATTGAATTTCACACCATGATGTTTTCCTAAAATATACTGTCTAAAGAGTTCTTGCAAATCAGTTCCTGCTGCTATATAAATGGCCATATTTAAATCTAATCACAAAATCCCTCCTGCAGTGAAAGGCTCATTTGTTCAAAAAATGATTTAGGGCCCAATGACACCAGGGAGTCTGTGGTCCTGTTGCTGCATGTGAGCAGAAGGTCAGTGAAAATGAAGAATGAACACATACTATAAAGTCCACATTTCTAACAGAACATTTTGCAAAGAATAAAATGGGAATTCAAGAAACATGTACGTTTACTTAATATTTTTATTAAGATTAGCACTGATATGAAAATACATTTCACATATATAGTACAAACAGTAACCAAATAAATCCCATTTTAGCCCCTTCTAGTTTAAAAAGTAGAGTGGTACTGCAGCAGGCCTATCCCATTAGTGCTCACTATTCCTGAAAAGCACTAATGGCATCTGCTGTAAGCACCTGAGGTGCTTTGCCTTCAGGCTTTCTTCTGGTCACAGAAATATGCTTAGCCCCTGCAAATATGGTATGCTGGATGTGCCAGAGGATCAAGGCCACCAGGAGCAGCCCTCAACTAATAATGGACGGAGGTGGTAAATAAATATCTAAGCTTCCTTGCCCCTCAGGTAGGATGACCTTGAGATATATTCTATACAGTCTCCAAGAGGTCCCAGTGAAACTGAGCCTTGGTTGTTCATGGCAATAATCTGCTTATTAACTCACCCTTTATAACTTCCTACCTTTCCTTTCCCATCTCACTTCCCTACTCCTTTACCAGTGTTTCCTGGGATAGTCTCCCAAATAAGCTACAGTTGACCCTTGAACAACACAGGGTTAGGGGTGCAGACTCTCTGCACGGTCAAAAATTCACACATATAGCTTATATTGGCACTCCGTATTTGCAGTTCCTCCATATCCGCGGTTCCTCCATATCCCTGGTTCCACATCCACAGATTCAACCAACCTTGGATCGTATAGCACTATAATATGTACTGTGGAGAAAGATCCATGTGTAAGTGGACCCACACAGTTCAAACTCATGTTGTTCAAGGGTCAACTGTAATTACACCCAAATTCTTGCATCAGAGTTTGCTCCTGGGGTATTCTAACAATCACCAGTACTGTTGAAGCTCCTCATCTTCATCCCCAGTTTCAACTCTGTCTCTCCCCAACCAAGGCTAACTACTACTTCGATTTTCTT
Source organism: Monodon monoceros (assembly GCF_005190385.1). Classification (NCBI taxonomy): domain Eukaryota; kingdom Metazoa; phylum Chordata; class Mammalia; order Artiodactyla; family Monodontidae; genus Monodon; species Monodon monoceros. The sequence continues at coordinate 115,496,232 of NW_021703777.1, forward strand.
TAATGTTGTTTGAACTGACTAAATATATTTCATACTATTCACATTCTTTTGCAGTTTTTTAAAACTAACCATTATGTTTCCAAGATTCATTCATGAGTTACTTCTGGATTTTTGCCATTATGCCAATGCTACTGTAAATATTTCTGCACATCTCTCCTGGTACACATGTCAAGAGTTTACCTAGGAGCAAAACTGTTTAGTCATAGAATCTGCATTTTCATTTTTTTTTAAAGTCACATTTCCTAGTAAAGACAGTAGATTTAAGACATAAGTCCAATTTTATTTTCTTTCAAAACCCAACTAAAGCTTTTCAAAAATCCATAGAGATGGGGAAAAGAGAAGATAAGACAATATCAATGCAAGTTTTAAATCTGGAAAGTAGATGGTAAGTGGCAAATTACTTGGTAGAACTGAGAAAGCCAAATCTAGGATGGGGTGAAGGGCAGTGGATGGGAATCAGGGAACCAACTTAATTTATACTGCAGAATCTTCAAAAGGCTCCATGATTGGTACCTCTGGAAGATGGGATAAAAGGGGTTAGCTGAAATATAGTGAATTGATTGAATAGATTAGATACATATAGATAGAATATACATATTACATATGTTATATCATATGTCCTATATATTGTTTTATTACATATATACTGTATATTATTATAATTAAATTGTCATCTTAAAACTTTTCTCAAGAAGATACCAGCTTCAGAAAGATTTACAATGAATTATAACAAACTTCTAAAGGAAAAATAGTTATTGATGAGGATGTGACCTAAGGGAACTTTTACGTACAGTTTTAGGGAAGGTAGATTGATATTTCACTTTGAAAAAGTATTCAGTATTATATTTCTCCGTTTTAAAATATACTTTAAAGTTTTTTTAATCCAGCTTTTGTATGCATATTTTATCCTCCAGCAGCATATTTTTTCTTTGTCTCTTTCATATATTTTCTTATTTATTTGTTTGTTTTTAGTTTTGTCTGCATTGGGTCTTCGTTGCTGCATGCTGCTTTCTCTAGTTGTGGTGAGCGGGGGCTACTCTTCGTTGTGGCATGCATGCTTCTCATTGCAATGGCTTCTCTTGTTGTGCAACACGGGCTCAGTGGTTGTGGCTCGCGGGCTCTAGAGCGCAGGCTCAGTAGCTGTGGCGCATGGGCTTAGTTGCTCCGCGGCATGTGGGATCTTCCCGGACCAGGGCTCGAATCCGTGTCCCCTGCATTGGCAGGCGGATTCTTAACCACTGCGCCACCAGGGAAGCCCCTCATACATTTTCTGAGATGTTTCTTTATCACTTAACTCTTCTACTAAGTATTTCATTTCTTCCATCACATTTTTAATTTCCAAGAGCTGTTTTTTTGGTTCTCTGTTTAATTTTTCATGGCACCCTGTTTTTTTTTCCCAGAGATACATATATTCTCTTATATCTGAGGATATTAATTATAGATATATTCCTGTTTTGATTTTCGAGGTTTTATACTTCGCACATATATCTAAAATCATTTCATCTATTTGTTTTGCTCTCTATCTTTCATATTAGAGTTTTTTCTCAAATGTCTCCTTGATTAAATGTTCATTTTTAGAGGCCTGGTGAGCTTGCCAACCGTGAACTCCCTGTAGGGTGACCTGGGTGGGCCATTTTTTGGGAAAAGTGCCGTGGAGTTTTCTGTAGGTCTTTCCACATGGGCTGGTCAGCTCCCACAGAGAAGAGTCTTCCAAAATCTTGTGTAGAAAGTCAGGGCTTGGGACTTCCCTGGTGGCACAGTGGTTAAGAATCCGCCTGCCAATGCAGGGGACACGGGTTTGAGCCCTGGTCCGGGAAGATCCCACATGCCTCGGAGCAACTAAGCCCATGCACCACAACTACTGAGCCTGCATTCTAGAGCCCATGAGCCACAATTACTGAGCCCGCGTGCCGCAACTACTGAAGCCCACGCGCCTAGAGCCCATGCTCCGCAACAAGAGAAGCCACTGCAATGAGAAGCCTGCACACCACAATGAAGAGTAGCCCCTGCTTGCTGCAACTAGAGGAAGCCCGTGCACAGCAACAAAGACCCAACACAGCCAAAAATAAATAAATAAATAAATTAATTAATTAAAAAAAAAAAAGAAGGTCAGGGCTTGGCTCCTAGTGTTCTAAAACGAGAATTGGGTGGGTCTCTCAATATTTAATAGGCACACATTCAATCAATCTTCCTGTTTCTTCACGTTTTTTGTATCTCAATTGTGTCTAGTATCCCTCAGTCAAGAGTTCTTCTGTTTACCCTCTCCATAGAATAATTCTGCTGGCTGTGAGAGGCAATTACTCATGGGTGTAGTATAGAGAAGGCGATTTGGGAATTTATCTGCTTCTTTAAAAGCTTTCAGTCATGCCCTTCTTTCACTGTGGCTGCTGCACTTATCCATTTTCTTTTAAAATTTGGCAAAGAGGGCTTCCCTGGTGGCGCAGTGGTTAAGAGTCCGCCTGCCGATGCAGGGGACACGGGTTCGTGCCCCGGTCTGGGAAGATCCCACATGCCGCGGAGCGGCTGGGCCCATGAGCCATGGCCGCTGAGCCTGCGTGTCCAGAGCCTGTGCTCCGCAACGGGAGAGGCCACAACAGTGAGAGGCCCGCATACCGCAAAAAATAAATAAATAAATAAAATTTGGCAAAGAAATACTAAAAGATTCTCCAGTGGGTTATGGGGATACCAAACATATTCCTTCCTCCTCCTATTGTGTAAGAGCAACCCTTCCTTCTGATACTCGGGGTCGATTACTCCTGCTAGGATGGTGACTTCTTGCCTTGTCTTGGTCTCTTGGGAAACAGGATTCCTAACTTGCTGAAGCCAGAGTTGAAGGAGTGGGAAGTGATGGCAGAATGGCAACGTCTACTTTTACTCTTTATTTCCCAGCACCGGATATTCTACCTATCGATGACAGAGTCTCATATAATGTTTATTAATAAGTATACTATACCCTGGAGACTGATCCCCACCCTTGCAGTGTATGCATACCTTTATTTCCTTAGGAGAAATTCATAAAGTGTATTTATTTGGCCAAATGGTCGCAGTAAAATCAGCTTTCATACAGATGAGAGTAAGTGTTCCTACATCTAGGCCATGACAGAACACACTGGGCTGCCTACAAATGCCCACCACCCCCTTTCCATTCCAAATTGTTTGCTCTGCCTGGTAAGCGGTACCCTGGGTTAGTGCTATGCAGGAACCCTGCCGTAGGGGACTGGATTCTATCATGGAATTGTCCTGGCATATAGATTATTAAGGGAAGGATATTATTGTAGGTGACAAATACAAACTGAAGTATTAGGTAATAACTTCACTATTCTGTAATAGTTAAACAAATCTCCAATGGGGAATGATAGATATATACCCCAGGAAAAGAGTCTGTTTCTACAAGAAGTTAGTTTGGCCAGCTTGAAAATGGGAAAACAAACTTCATGGGAAACGGTTCTTATGACTTAGGCAATCACAAATGAATGATTAACTGGCTGAAATCTCATTGATGATTATGACTGTATTGTATATCAAGCTTGATCAGGGGAAGTAAGAGAGCACTTAGGGGATTGTGCTGAAATAAGCAGATTGCAGCAAATGCTCTTTGGTTACCGTTGCAATAAAAAGCTCATTCACCTCAGCCTTTTTTTTTTCCCTTGCGTAAGAGATTAAAAAAAAAAAAAGATGATGGATTTCTGTTTAACTGGGATGTATGGGAGTGATTTGGAGGAAGGAGGTTTGGATGGAGAAAGAGGAGTAGACAGCACACATTCGGATCATCCATGAGAAGGACTCCCAGCTCAGCTGCCTTTGATCTCCAGTGCCCTCTGAGATAGTAGAAGTGCATAGTGACTCTTCTCTCTGGACAGGGTAATTAGGATGTGTGTTTGCAGGCCAAGAAAGATGGCACAGGTGAGATATACACTGTAATCGCCATTGATCTGTGGGCCACAGCTCACACAGGAAGGCCTGAGGTGGCCTCTCAGAGACAGGTGATTAGCCCATTGGGTCACTTCTCCTGTCACAGCACAGTAGTGACAAGAGCAGGGACTTTGAAGCCAGACCTGAGTTCATATTCTAGCTATGTCACTTGCAAGCTGTGTGCCTTTGAGTAGGTAACCTTTCTCTGCCTTGTTTTCATTTCTGAAAACTGGGGACAAAATTATCTACTTAATAAGATTGTTGTAAGGATAAAATGAGTTAATGTATGGAAAGGGCCTGGCACATCGTTGCTGCTCAATAAACGTTCACCTCCTTCCCTCCACTCTGCTAGAAGGCCTTTCTGTAACACCAAGAATTGTCCTCTGGTAATTCTATAGGAAAGGCCTCTTTAGTGTGAAATCATCTGCCAGGTGTGCCCAGGACACAGACTTCACAGCTCTTCAGAGCCCTCTAGGGGGCAGGGCTCAGGCCAGAAAGATACTTCACTTTACCTGCAGCAGGATGGTCCTGAGGACCTCCGCCCTTGCCAAGGTAGAGCTCTCTTTCTCTGCGTAGTTGGGACGGCCCCATCCTCATCTGGAGTTTACCCTGGGTTTTGAAGAGCCTGTAAACTAGAGCAGCTAGGAAGGCCTAGGGCTGAGCGGGAGACCAGCGCCCCCCTCAGATTTTGGCTTCTGATGAAAGCACCACTGGCTTCACCTCCTCTCCTAAATCTCCTTTGAAATGCTTGTGTCTCTGATAGACTTGAAACAGACTGCATGCTCAGGGATGCTTTTTTCCCAGGTCTTCTGCCAGGGCCTTCTTCAAAGCTGGACTGATCCCTTGGTTCTGATAATGCACAGTGACTGTCAAGACTTGTGGGGCGGAAGCTGGCAGAAATCTTTGCCCTCCCAAATTGCTCCTGGATGTTGATCCAAGCCATCTGGACATATTTAGATGATAAATCAGAAAGAGCACCTTTGCCCTCTTCTCCCAGATCTAGAAATAATGGGGAGAATTATCAGTAAGCAGTATCCGTAAAATATGAAATGTCAGCTCTCCCTTTGCCCATCTCAGCCTATGACATGCCACATCCAATTTGTCTTTGTTCCAACTGTGAGAGGACTTAATTTCATCATCCTGGCCTTTTGCAGTTAAGTGTTCTCCAAAGATATGATCTATTCTAATCTTTCAAAGCCCTGCTTAAGCAATTGTAGATAATACAGGAGGAGAGGAAACCTTGGAAACCATCATGATTATCCTACTTCTGCCCTGCTGAAACTCAATCCAAACCCCCCATGTTTTGACTTCTCTCTTCCCTACATAGATGGAATACGTTGTGCTTTTGTTAAGATGAAAAATCCAAATAATTAGAGAGTGAACAAAGTTTCAGTGAGTTTGCTGTCTCAGATTTCTCTTGAATAAAACTGTTACTTTAATCATTAAATCATTGCTTAAATGCCTTTGTGTGGCGATATCTTATTTCTCTTTAACCTTGGGATTGTTAGCAGTTAGAAGAAAAGAGCAGTGTCTTAGATCGGTGGTTCTCAGACTTCAGCGTACATCAGAATAAAATGGAGGGCTAATAAAAAACTCAGATTGCTCAGCCTGGCCCTCTGTAGGTCAGGCATAGGGCTCAAGAATTTGCATCAACAGGTGATGCTGATGCTGCTGGTCCAGGAACCACACTTTGAAAATTACTGATTTATATAATAAAAACCTGACCATTTGGAACCTTAGAGAGTGGAATTATTTTATAATGCAAAGTATACCAGATTTGATATGGGTTCAGGTGGCAACTTTGCAAATTATAAAAGGTGAAACAACTGAGTCTCTCAGACTCAGTTTCATCATCTGAAAATCAGGAATGAAAATAATGCCTGCATCACAGAATTGCTATAAAGGTGAGATAAGTTCATGTATGTGAAAGAGCTTGGTAAATGGCAAAACACAATCTAAGTTTAATTCATCCTAGATATACTTTTAATAGTCAACTTTTATCTTAAGAATGAAAGCTTTTATTTTAACTTCTGGGATTGAAGTCTTTCATTGTTACCATCATAATAACAGTAACAATAATATTGATAGAAGTCTACTAGTCTACTCATTGCACTTTCTGTACTGGGCACTTAACACATTTTCTTTATGTCTTTCAAAAACCTCATAAAATCTACTTTATCATGTAAATTCTTTGCCTATCTAAAAGGAGTATACTGGACAGAATTTAAATTTTTCTTGAGGCCTCAGGGTAGGGCAGCCTCCTTGGTTGTGTGAGGCCCCTGTCTATATAAACAATATGACTAAAAATGTATTACATGTGGTACACCCATACCATGGAATATTATTCAGAACTAAAAAGAAATGGGCTAGCAAGCCAAGAATAGACATGGAAGAAACTTAGCTGTATATTACTAAGTGGAAGAAACCAATTTGAAAAGGTTACATAGTATGTGATTCCAGCCATGTGACATTCTGGAAAAGGCAAAACTGTGACGACAGTAAAAAAAAAAAAAATCAGTGGTTGCCAGGGGCTGAGGGAGGGGAGAGGGATGAATAGGTAGGACACACAGGGTTTTTAGGGCAGTGGAACTACTTTGTATGATACCATAGTGATGGATACAAGCAGGGAGTATATGTGAAATCTCTGTATGTTCCTCTCAATTTTGCTGTGAAACTAAAATGCTCTAAAGAAATAGTCTTTAAATTGAAAAAAAAGATAAGTGGTTGTCAGATGTTGGGGGAGATGAATAGGCAGAGGACAGAGGATTTTTAGGGCAGTGAAATTACTGTTTGATACTGCAATGATAGATACTTGTCATTATACATTTGTCCAAACCCATAGAATGTACAACACCAAGAGTGAACCCTAATGTAAACTTTGGACTTTACGTGGCAATGATGTGTCAATGTTGGTTCATCACCTGTAACAAATGAACCACTCTGGTAAGGGATGTTGATGGTGGGGGAGACTGTGCGTGGGTGGGTATGGGGGTATCTGGGAAGTCTGTACTTTCTGTTCAATTTTGCTGTGAACCCCAAACTGCTCTATTTCCTTTGCGTGTGTGTGCATGTTTTATTGATGTATAGTTGCTGTACGGTATTATATAAGTTACAGGTGTACGATATAGTGATTCACAATATTCAAAGGTTATACTCCATTTATAGTTATAAAATACTGGCTATATTACCCGTGTTGTATATCCTTGTAGCCTATTTTATACCTAATAGTTTGCACCTCTTACTCCCCCACCCCTGTAGTGCCTCTCCCCTACTCCCCACTGGTATCCACTAGTTGCTTCTCTTTGAGTCTGCTTCTTTTTTTGTTATATTCACTAGTTTGTTGTATTTTTTAAATTCCACATATAAGTGATAGCATACAGTATTTGTCTTTGTCTGACATTTCAGTCAGCATAATGCCTTCCAAGTCCATCCATGTTGCTGCAGATGGCAAAATTTCATTCTTTTTTATAGCTGAGTAATATTCCATTGTATATGTGTGTGTGTGTATATACGCACACCACATCTTCTTTATCCATTCATCCATTGATGGATGCTTAGGTTGCTTCCATATCTTAGCAATTATAAATAATGCTGCTGTGAACATTGGGGTGTGTGTATCTTTTTTTGAATTACTGTTTTTGTGTTTTTTTGGATATATACCCAGGAGTGGAATTGCTGGGTCATATGGTGGTTCTATTTTTAGTTTTTTGAGAAACCTTCATGCTGTTTTCACAGTGGCTGCACTAGTTTACATTCCCACCAACAGCATATGAGTGTTCTCTTTTCTCCACATCCTTGCCAACATTTGTTATTTGTTTTCTTTTTGATGATAGCCATTCTGACAGGCGTGAAGTGATATCTTATTGTGGTTTTGATTTGCATTTCCCTGATGATTAGCAGTGTTGAGCATCTTTTCATGTGTCTGTTGGCCATCTGCATTTCCTCTTTCAAAAAATGTCTGTTTAGGTCTTCTGCCCATTTCTTAATCAGGTTGTTTGTTTTTTTTTGATGTTGAGTTGTATGAGCCATTTATATATGCTGGATATTAATCCCTTATTGATCATATCATTTGCAAATACTTTCTCCCATTTAGTAGGTTGTCTTTTCATTTTGTTGACAGTTTCCTTTGCTGTGCCAAAGCTTTTAAGTTTAATTAGGTCCCATTTGTTTATTTTTGCTTTGATTTCCATTATTCTAGGAGATAGATCCAAAAAAATATTGCTGCGATTTATGTCAAAGAGTGTTCTGCTTATGTTTTCCTCTAGGTGTTTTATAGTATCCAGTCTTACATTTAGGTCTTTAATCCATTTTGAGTTTATTTTTGTGTATGGTGTTAAAGAATATTCTAATTTCACTTTTTTTAACATGTAGCTGTCCAGTTTTCCCAACACCATTTATTGAAGAGACTGTCTTTCTCCCATTGGATAGTCTTGCCTCCTTTGTTGTTGATTAATTGACCATAGGTGCATGGTTTTATTTCTGGGCTTTCTATCCTGTTCCATTGACCTGTATGTTTGTTTTAGTGCCAGTACCACACTGTTTTGATGACTGCAGCTTTGTAGTATAGTCTGAAGTCAGGGAGCCTGATTTCCTCCAGCTCTGTTTTTCTTTCTCAAGATTGCTTTGGCTATTTGGTGTCTTTTGTGTCGCCATACAAATTTTAAGATTTTTTGTTCTAGTTCTGTGAGAAATGCCAATGGTAATTTGATAGGGGATGCCTTGAATCTATAGATTGCCTTGGGTAGAATAATCATTTTGACAATATTGATTCTTCCAATCCAAGAACATGGTATATCTTTCCACCTGTTTGTGTCAGATTCGGTTTCTTTCATCAGCATCTTATAGTTTTCTGTGTACAGGTCTTTTGCCTCCTTAGGTAGGTTTATTCCTAGGTATTTTATTCCTTTGGATGCAGTGGTAAATGGGATTGTTTCCTTAATTTCTATTTCTTTTAGTTTGTTGTTAGTATATAGAAATGCAAAATATTTCTGTGTATTAATTTTTTATCCTGCAGCTTTACTGAATTCATTGGTGAGCTCTAGTAGATTTCTGGTGGCATCTTTAGGATTTTCTATGTGTCGTATCATGTCATCTGCAAACAGTGACAGTTTTACTTCTTCCTTTCCAATTTGGATTTCTTTTATTTCTTTTATTGTATCGCTATAAACTTCCCTCTTAGACTGCTTTTGCTGCGTCCCATAGGTTTTGAATTGTTGTGTTTTCATTTTCATTTGTCTGTTGGTATTTTTTTTTAATTTATTTATTTTATATATTTTATTTTTGACTGTGTTGGGTCTTCATTGCTGTGCGCAGGCTTTCTCTAGTTGCGGTGAGTGGGGGCTACTCTTTGTTGCAGTGCATGGGCTTCTCATCGTGGTGGCTTCTCTTGTTGTGGCTCATGGGCTCTAGAGCACAGCCTCAGTAGTTGTGGCGCAGGGGTTTAGTTGCTCCACAGCATGTGGGATCTTCCTGGACCAGGGCTCAAACCCATGTCCCCTGCATTGGCAGGTGGATTCTTAACCAGTGTGTCACCATGGAAGCCCCCTCTCTTGGTATTTTTTAATTTCCTTTTTGATTTCTTTGATCCATTGCTTGTTTAGTGGCATATTGTTTAGCCTCCATGTGTCTGTGGCTGTTCTGCAGTTTTTTTTCTTGTAGTTGATTTCTAGTCTCATAGTGTTGTGATTGGAAAAGATGCTTGATAAGATTTCAATTTTCTTCAATTTTACCAAGGCTTGTTTTGTTGCCCAGCATGTGATCTATCCTGGAGAATGTTCCATGTGCACTTGGAAAGAGTGTGTATTCTGTTGCTTTTGGATGGAATGCTGTCTATATATCAGTTAAGTTCATTTGGTCTAATGTGTCATTTAAGGACTGTGCTTCCTTACTGATTTTCTGTCTGCATGATCTTTCCTTGATGTAAGTGGAGTATTAATGTCCCCTACTATTCTTGTGTTACTGTCAGTTTCTCCTTTATGTCCATTAATATTTGCCTTATATATTTGGGTGCTCCTCTCTTGGGTGCATATGTATTTACAATTGTTGTATCTTCTTCTTGGATTGATCCCTTGATCATGATGTAGTGTCCTTTGTCTCTTGTAGCAGTCTTTATTTTAAAGTCTCTTTTGTCTGATGTAAGTATTGCTACTCTGGCTTTCTGTTGATTTCCATTTGCATGGAATACCTTTTCCATTCCCTCACTTTCAGTCTGTGTATGTCTCTAGATCTGAAGTGAGTCTCTTGTAGGCAACATGTATATGGGTCTTGTTTTTGTATCCATTCAGCCACTCTGTGTCTTTTGGTTGGAGTATTTAGTTCATTTACATTTAAGGTAATTATCGATATGTAGTCATTATTGCCTTTTTGTTAATTGTTTTAGATTTGTTTTTGTAGGTCTTTTTTTCCCCTTATTTTCCTCTTCTCTTGGGATTTGATGACTATCTTCAGTGTTATTTTGGATTCCTTTTTCTTTTTTGTGTGCATATATAATTATAGATGTTTGGTTTGTGTTTACTGTGAGGTTTTTGTATAGTAATCTCTCTCTCTCTCTCTCTCTCTCTATATATATATATATATATACATGATTGTTTTAAGTTGCTGATCTCTTAATTTCAAAGCAAGCTGGCTAAGAACAAAGCAACTAGTGAAAATGAAAGAGGTCTAGAGCCCGAGGCTTAGCATGTATTCTTTTTTTTCATTTTTACATCTTTATTGGAGTATAATTGCTTTACAGTGTTGTGTTAGTTTCTGCTGTATAACAAAGTGAATCAGCTGTATGTATACATATATCCCCAGGTTTCAGTTTTTTTTTTTAACATCAAATGCATTTTAAAACCCTGCATTTGTATTCTCCTCCCTTCATGATTACTGTTTTTGATATCATATTTTACATCTCATTGTTCTGTATATCCCTTAATTGCTTATTGTGGATATAGATGATTTTACTACTTTTGTCTTAACCTCCCTACTAGCTTTGTGTGTAGATGATTTCCTAGCTTTACTGTGTGTTTGCCTTTACCAGTGAGCTTTCTCATTTTGTAATTTTCTTGTTTCTAGTTGTGGCCTTTTCTTTTTCACCTATAAAATTTCCTTTAATTGGTTGTAGAGCTGGTTTGGTAGTTCTGAACTCTTTTAGCTTTTGCTTGTCTGTAAAGCTTTTGATTTCTTCCTCAAATTTGAAGGAGAACCTTGCTGGGTAGAGTATTCTTGGTTGTAGGTTTTCCCCTGTCATCACTTTAAATATATCATGCCACTCCCTTCTGGTCTGCAGAGTTTCTGCTGAAATATCAGCTGATAGCCTTATGGGAGTTCCCTTTATGTTATTTGTTGTCTTTTTTTGTCCCTTGCTGCTTTTAATATTCTCTCCTTATCTTTAATTTTTGTCATTTTAGTTATGTTGTGTCTTGCTCTATTCCTCTTCATGTTAATCCTGTATGGGACTCTCTGCGCTTTCTGGTTTTGGGCAACTGTTTCCATTCCCAGATTAGGGAAGTTTTCAGCTATTATGTCTTCTATATTCTCAGCACCTTTCTCTTTCTCTTCTCCTTGGAGTCCTATAATACAGACATCAGTGGGCTTGATGTTGTCCCAGAGGTCTCTTAAACTGTCCTCATTTCTTCATTATTTTTTCTTTTTTCTGTTCAGTGGCAGTGATTTCCTCTACTCTGTCTTCCAACTTGCTGATGTGTTCCTCTGTATCATTTAGTCTACTGTTGATTCCTTCTAGTGTATTTTTCATTTCTATTATTGTATTCTTCACCTCTGTTTGGTTGTTCTTTATATTTTCTAACTCTTTGTTAAAAATTTCTAACTTCTTGCTCTGTGCATCCATTCTTCTCCCGAGTTCTTTGATCATCTTTACATCTGAACTCTTTCTTGGGTAGGTTGTCTGTCTCCACTTCACTTAGTTCTTCTTCTGGGGTTTTATCTTGTTCGTTCATCTGGAACATAGTCCTCTGCTGCCTCATTTTGTTTAAGTTGCTATTTATATTTTTATGTATGTGGTAGGTTAGTTATGTTTCTCAACCTTGGAGAAGTGGCCTTCTGTAGGAAATGCCCTATACCTCACAACAGCACACTCCCCTCTTGTCACTCAAGCTATATGCTCTAGGGGTTGCCCCTAAGAGGGCTGCGTGGGTCCTTCTGTTTTGATGGGCTGACTATGTGGGTGGTCTTACAGGTTTGGGTGACCCCCAGCCTGGTTGGTTGCCAGGCCCTGCCTCATGTGGATGTTGCTGGCTGCTAGTTCGTGTGGCCTGGTCATGAGGCGGCTGGCTGCAGAACCCTAGGAGGCCCTGGGGCTAGTCCTGGCTCACTGATGGGTGGAGTCTGGGTCCAGAAGACTCCAGGGCTGGTGCCAACTCATTGGTGGATAAAGCCAGGTCCTGGGGTTAGTGCCAGATTACTGGCAGGCAGAGCCAGGTCCTGAAGTTGCTGCAGGGCCCAGAAATCCTGGAGCTGGTGTCAGGTCACTGGGGCAGAGGCGGGGGTGGTGGTGGCAGGGGGCACCAGTTCCTGACACAGTTGGGTATGGGGTCTGGGGAAGCTTGTGCTGGCCTGCTAGTGGGCACAGCCAGGGCCTGGCTTGTCCCAGGGTGGGGTCTGGCCTGCTGTGGGTAGGCTGTGTCCACAGGTTGTGTGAGTGTGGTTTTCTTGTGTCTCATGTCTGCCCCCTGATGGTTGAGGCTGGTCTAGAGGCTAATACAGGCTTCCTGGAGGGCATGGTCAGTACCTGCCCACTGGTGGATGGAGCTGGGTCTTGGCCCTCTGATGGGCAGGGCCATGTGTAGGGGAGTGTCAAGAGATGGCTATGGGCTCAGGAAGTCTTTAGGAAGCCTGTCTGCTGATGGGTGGGGCTGTGTTCCTGCCCTGTTAGTTGTTTGACCTGAGGTGTCCAAGCACTGGTGCCCTAAAGGCTGTTGGGTAATGCCAGGTTTTGGCACTAATGAGCTAGAGGGAGGATCCCAAAATGGCGGCCACCAGCAGGCAGGTCCGTGTGGTAGAAGGAGCTCCCCAGTGTGGCTGCTGCCAATGTCTGTGTCCCCAGGGTGAGCCTCAGCCACCCCTGCCTATCCGGGAGATTCTCCAAGACCAGCAGGTAGGCCTGGCCCTGGATCCTATCAAATTACTGCTTTTACCCTGGGTCCTGGTGTGAGATTTTATGTGTACCTTTTAAGAATGAAGTCTCTATTTCCCCCAGTCCTGTGGGGCTCCTGAAATTAAGCCCCACTGACCTTCAACACCAAATCCTCTGGGGGCTCATTTTTCCAGTGCAGGATCCCTGGGCTGGTGAGCCCAACAGAACTCTCACTCCTGTGGGACAACCTCTGCTGTATAATTATTTTCCAGTTTGTGGGTTGCCCACCTAGGGCTATGGGACTTGGTTATATCATGAGTCCACCCCTCCTACCTGTCTCACTGTGGTCCCTGCTTTATGTCTTTAGCTGTAGAAGATCTTTTTTGGTAGGTGCAGTCTTTTTCATCAGTGATTGTTCTGCAATTAGTTGTTGTGTGTTTTTGTGTGCTCATGAGAGGTGATCTCAGGGTCTTTCTACTCTGCTATCTTGGCCAATCCTCTTCCAACCCAAAACTGCTCTGAAAAATGGTCTATTAAAAGAACACACCAAAAATGTATTACATAATTCGTGAGTCCATGTGAGAGTGACTGTGTTAGACAGAATAATGGCCCCCAAAGATGTTCACATCCTAACCCCTGGAACCTGTGACTATGCCACTTTGCATGGCTAATGGAGCTTTGCAGATATGATTGTTAAGCATTTTCAAATAGGAAGCTCATCCTGGATTATCTGGGTGGGCCAAATGTAATCATAAGGATCCTTATAAGAGGGAGACAGGAGTGTTAGAGAAGACAATGTGAGGATGGAAGCGGGGGTCAGGGGGAGTGTGTGTTTTTGAAGAGTGTGTGTGTTTGAAGATGTTACGCTGTTGGCTTTGAAGATGGAGGAAGAGGTCATCAACTAAGCAGGCAGCCTCTGAAAGCTCAAAAAGGCAAGGAAATGGCCTCTAGATGGAATGTAGCCTTGCTGACACATTTTAGACTTTTGATCGCCTGAATTATAAGATAATAAATTTGTGTTAAGTCAGTACATTTGTGGTAATTTGCTACACCAGCAGTAGGAAACTAATATCATGTTTTTTTCAATGAAAATTTAGGAAATTGAATACAGAAGAGATATGTACATATTTCATTACCATGTAAAAATCAATTCATGTTGATAGTGTTCAATTTCAGGAACCACCTGCTTGTATTCTTTACTGTCACATGTGTTGTCTCTAACTTCATAACTCCCACTGACAGAAGAAAATAGTGACTGTTATACTCACAATGCTGTGGTCTTTAAAACCAGTTTGTACAAAGATAATGTAGATCTTCTTGCCTCTGCAGTTCCCTAATACCATTTATTTATATTGGTTATATGATTACTCATGACGCTGCCTCATTCATTGTGCTGCCTGTGAATACTCGCTTCCGATGACTCAAAGTTTGTTCGTGTGCTTCAGTGCTGATTATCACAGATGCAACTCTTAAACAGGATAGGCAGGAAAAAAATGTGAATGATAAGTTCTGGTCGTGTGAAATTTACTTTTCAGAATTTTCTAATATAAAATAGAACAACATATCTTCCAACTATGCTTCTCTTGAATTCTTTAGTGAATCCACTGCATTCCTAAAATGGGATCTCTTTCAGTGTTGACTTCACTCCTGCCTTCTATACAGCCACCAGCAGGAAGGAGAGAGGAGGAAGATGTTCTTATTTGCACATTCTCTGTGCTCTCAAAGGGCACAGCTTACAAGCAGACCCAGGAAAGCGCTGATTTACCACATTCATCAGACACAGGAGAGGACATTGATTGAAAAGACCCATTGGTAAGAGCAAGTCTCTAAACCCTAACAGGAGGTAGGCATAGCACTCCAAGAAAACCATGGCGACACTGGCTTGTATGGAGCTTTGTGGAGGTGGTCCTGTAAATAAGTTCCTTTGGAGAGCATGCTGTGGTCAGATGGGTTTACTGACACTCCCTGCCTTGACCCCCACCCCTCTGTAGGCTATACCTTGGGACAGCGCACATACTGAACACACTTACCTAGGATTTTCAACTTGCACTGGATCAGGGTAGAAAGAAACAAATCCCCAGTGTTACTGTTTTTATTAGATTAATCACACCCGTTTTAGGACTGTGGACTGATGGCTGTCACCCTCCAATCACATATCTGACTGGGTTAAGGGTGGAACAGGAGACCAAGAGTGCCATTTTAGGGGTCTCCCTTCATTTGGAAACACAAGAGTGAGGAGTCAATGATTCCTCCCAACCACCTCTATCAAAGAGTTCTGTTGCCTGAATTTCTTGGGTATCTGATCGTACAGTCTTGTGGCTTCTGACTTTGTACACTGTGAATTGTTTCCTCATGTGTTTTGCAATTATGAATTTTTCTTTAGTGGCATTATTTCTGTGGAAATTTCATGGGCCTATTTGAGGCTGTGTTCTTCCAAAGACATTTTGCCTTTGCTTTTGCCAGTTGTTCAGGGATATAACCTGCCTGAGACTTCTTTTTCTGCTATTTATCAATAACTTGGGTAGTCCTGCATCACACTCAAACCCCAAATCTGTGTTAATGTGAGGATGGACTCAATGTTACAATTTTTTTTTTTTTAAACCAGAGCTCAGATTAAGACAGGCATGCTTCCTTCAGTTGTCCTGTGTCTCTCAGTGAATTTTCCCCCCTCCCTTTCTACATGTTGAGAGCACAGCTTTCAGAGTTTTCAGTCTTTCTTGGAGGGCCATTCCCCAAGTGCTTCACTGGATCTCAAGACCATGTTTCCTGGTCTGATTTAAAACCCCTTCATTATATAGATCTGCAAATATTCCCAGGCCTGACATAGTATCAGCTCACATGCTTGCTGATTGGATTTTTAATTTGCTTTATTTTGGCCTGTGGGGATTCCTCTTATTTTCTTAAAAGCTCAAATATACATTTAAAGGACATTAGCTGGAGTATAATATATAAAAATACTGAATCATCATGTTGTACACCTGAAACTAACATAATATTGTAAATCAACTATACTTCAATTTAAAAAAAATGACATTTGCTTTATTTTATATAACATTCATAAGTATTCATAATATTTGTAAATATATTTTTAACCCTTATTTAAAAATATAAAATTTATAATTATTTAAATAAATTGTGAGAAGGCTTTCAAGTTCTCAAGTTTGCTACTTCTAGGTCTTCACATGTTTTCTTCTGCCTAGGAATACTCTTCTTCCTTTTCACTTAGCTATAAACCAGTTGTCACACACTTAAAGAACCATCTGTAAACCCTCCACTCCCATCCTCAGTGCATAGACATGGCTGTCTCTTTGCCCTGGTGTGTAGCCTCCTCTGGACTAGATGCTTTGTGAGACCATGCCTATTAGTTTACCCCAGCCTGACACTCAGGAGAGAATCAAGTATTTATGAATGAATGAACGTCTTCTGTTGATTTCTGTTTGCTTATTTTTATTTTTAAATGTAAATCTTGTCTTTTCTGCAAGATCATTGGCCTCTAGCCTTTGTGAATTTTCCTTGGCTCCTAGCAATATGGTAAAACTCCCTGGGAGTAACTCCACCAATGGTTATCAATTTATGAATTAAAGCCTGGTAACTAATTTTTCACAATAGAAAACAAATATTCTTACCCCAAATTTTTTTATTCAGTTTTTTTTTTCATCTTAAAATTCAGCTCTTTTCCAACTGAGAATTTCTAAAAATGCTGTATTGAGTTTTCTGTTGTCCTTCATTGGAATTACCTTCTCCTTTCTTTATAAAAAGTTCAATTTTATGTCAAATGGGAAAGGAGAGAAGTCTAGTCTTTCAGAGTTTGTTGAGTACCTTCAAAGTACAAGACAGAGTACAGAGATGCTGGTGGGAGGACTGTGTGATTCAGGTAGGTGTTCTTAGGGCAGGGGAGAATCAAGTATGTTTGAAGCCCTTATGAATGGAGCCAGAACAGAAAAAGAGAAGCAGAGGTTTAAGAAACAGAGGAAATAATGATAGGACATGGTCCTGCCTTCATACACTCCTCCAAGTGCATTACTCATTCTAACAGACTTGGTAGAGCACCCTTAGTAACTACTTCTGTTGGCTTTTCTGGAGAGAGAGCAGCTGTAGCCGAGGTAGTTGTTGAGCATGTTTTATGCTTTTTCTCCTTGGTCAGGGTGCATCAGCGAGATCAGGGAATTCGTGACTTTCAGAGAGCTGGTTGGTAAGGGGAGAAGTTAGTGTCTTAGAGGAATATATGCTGGATTGGCGTCATATAAAGCCTAAAAAACACTCCTGTTGGGTAGGGGAAACAGTGATATGAAGTGAAATATGGCTCTAAAAGTAATATAGGGGATATTAACGTTTAAAGCTATTGTGATAGTTCATGTTCATTCCTTTTGTCCCTTAAATTCACTTAGAAAGATGAATCCTAAAATGTGCCATTGGGATTCTGTGAGATATGACTGAGTCAACTCAGTTCCTGAATATTTACACACCACACACATACACGCACACGCACGCTCATACGTACACTTAAAATGAGGCAAACATGCCATTTAATTAGATTTCTTTTGATTCAAGTAATTATTTTGATTCCATTCATAATTCTTGTGGATGTTAATTTGAAAAAATGGGTTGTAAGTTAGAAACATAGAGTCTTTCTCCTGCCAAGGCTGAATATAGCTTAAAATCAAGGAATATTCTCTGCAGGTTCAAAGTGTTTCTGTTAATTTGTTATATGCCTTAAAAAAACAGAAAATTATATACTGACATTTGCATATATCAAATATATCCCTGTTTGCTGAGAAGGCAGCACGGCGGATAGCAAGAATGTGGGTTCAAGAGAGTTGTCAAATGCCTCCCTTTTCTACAAGAAGGGATGATGTCTCTGTGGATGGAATATTGAGTATCAATCAGAGAGACTTCAGGTGATCAGTTATTGTTTGGGGAAAATCTTAAAGAAATGATCCTGGACAAAGGAAAGTAAGCAAATCTTAATTCCCCATTGATTTTTTCCATTTGTTTTTCTTTAGCTGGTAAAAATCTTTAAAAAAGCAGTTTTATTCATTGTTTGTACCCAGTAAGATTACTTCTTTAAATACAGCTGAAACTGGCGCACTCTAGTGATCAGAAGATCTAAAATATTGCTTTACATGAGCTTTCATTTTACTTTTGCGTTTAGCTTTGTGATTTAGGCATAGCCTAGATATTCTGCTCCACGTGAAGAGGGCTTGTCTAGTGGCAAAAGTAAATAACGAGTCAGAAATCTTGCATATAATTATACCTCCATGCCTCTAGACTAGCAGCACTGAAGCACGGTGGTCCCTGGGATCCTGTGATGGCACGGCATTAGCTATTACTAGATGAACTAAAGGAACGATAACAACTCTAAAATCCCGAACAAAACCAGATCTGCTAGGTGTGGGAAATCTTGTACCTAATGCTTCTAGGTAGCCCATTTGATCCACTAAGAGTGGATTTGGGACCTTTTACTATTAAAATTCAAAAAGAGAATTAAGTGGAATAAATACCTGCTTTCAAACTAGACAGATCTGGGATCGAACGCAGCTCATGCCATTTGGCAAGTATTTAATTCCTAAGCCTTAGCTCCGCACGCAACCTGAGGATGGTAACAATCATCACCCTGTATAGAATTGTTAGGGACTTGAGAAGTGGTGAGGTGTATGGAAAATGTTGCCCTCAAGCTGGTAGCAAAGAATATTAACAAGAAGACTATTACTGAGGTGTCTAGGCTGAGGAAAGAAAGGAGTTTATTAAGCCACATCTTTTTCAGCTAACAGGACCACAGGTTAGCTTGATTAAAGTCTCTCAAACTATTGGGCCCATTCTCCCTGCCTAAAATTCAGAGTCCCTAATAATCACACAACACTCATACCTGCTTGTTCACTCTTCTTTTTATTCTTACAAAGCATGGCAAAATGAGGAGGCAACTGACAAGCGAAGAGTTTGCGCAGTGGAGAACCACCCTGACCGTCTCTTGACTTTACAGGGATCGTAGGTGGGTAAGTGTTCCTTTAAAGTGATTTTGTCATAGAAGAGTCACATGAAATGGTTCTCATGGTGGGGGGAGAGGAAAGACAAGAAATCAACATTCACAATTATTTAAAATGACTTAAAAGCTAAACATAATATACATAGTAACTCCTTTATCCTAGTACAAAAATAGTGCCAGAAACTATATATTTGTTCAAATGTATTGAAAAGGTGTAAGAATACAAATAGATATTAACAGTGGCTAGTGATGATTCATAAGCTTTTTCTTAAACTGAAATAGAAATTTATATTTTCATCTATTTACATGGTGTTTAACATCTATTAAGATATGTTTACACAGACTTTTGAGAAGCATATGGAAGGGCAAAGTGAGCTTTAATACTTTCTTCCTCACTCCCTACGCTGGAGCAGAAGGGGTCCAAAACGGTGTGCAATTTAACAGTCTAAGAGAACTCTTGAGTAATCTCTCCCTGGCTAGCATATGGAAAAATAATCTACATAGTGGAATACATGACTCCTTACTTACATAAGGTGTTCTCTAAGCTATCAGCAGGCTAAGTGATTCATGCTTGCAAGAAGACAAGATGTTCACTGACTGACAGATTCTTAATAAGTTCCAGGTAAAGAAGGTCCTTGGAAAACTACGTAATACATATGTTATAGATGGAAATGAAAGTGATAACTGTCCCCTATATTTTCACGTTAAATCGGCAGGATCAGAAGCTGGTAAGTCTCTTATCCAGCACTCCCTGCAGAGACTGTGAGCTCCTTGAGGTCACTGCTCTCTCTCCCCAGTGGAGCACAGTGCCTGACATGCAGCAGGAACTCAATAAAAGGTGGATCGAGGCATGTCTAACACTGAGCAGTTACATTATACCACCTTGTTTTAACTGTAGTTGTTCCCAGGAGAGGAGAGCAGTTACATCCCTCCCCCCACCCCGGCTTCTTAAATCAATCTTGTAAAACAAAACAAACAGCATTTCTTTTGATGGCCTGTCAAGCTTGAGGAGTACAATCAGGTGGAAAACACAGGAAAATTGAACATCAGATTGGAGTAGGTCTAACATTTGTGCTCTGTGCTGAAAATAAAGGCACTTCACTGCTAGGCAAGAATATATCTGTAACCGGTTTCCTCCCACAATCCATTATTTCCAGTACACTTTCATACACTTTCTTTTCTCCAACACTCCTATGGAAGGAAACCATTCTTCATAGTAAAGAGATCAGTGGTGAAACATCATCGTCCAGGGTTTGTACCGTGAGATGAGGTGCTCAAACAGCTCTAAATCTCACACATCTAGTGATCTGCATGAGAAGCCAAAGAAATGTACTATCTTTTTCTCAGTCTTGGAAACTCAACACAGGAAATGACTTAAGGGATTAGATACCTTGCTCTTTGGCCTGCTATCCCATTTCTGACAGTGGTCTCCAGGGCCCATTAGGGCTTACACAGTAGCTGCCTTCTGTGACATCCTCCTCTGAGACAAGGCTTAGCCCAAACATAACTCCTTCAACAGCACAACTTGTTCATACTCACAGAGGTTAAAGAGACTTACACAAGTTCACACAGGATTGTGGCTGGCAAAGGCCAATCCTGTGAAAAGTACAAGACCAGGCAATTTTATAGACATCTTCTCACAACTTAGTAAAATAGTGGGAACTTTTGGGGCTGAAAATTGAAATGAAATGGTATCATGGTACTCAGCTATAATGAAAACAAACAAACTAATCTAGAGCAAAAACAACTTCTTGCTAGATTACAGGTAATATAAATATAGGGTAGGGTGAGAGAAGACTACATATATATATTTTTTCCAACTTGAGAAGATACTGGAAAGGAAATATCCATATAAGAAGAAAATTTATGCCCATGTACCAGGTAATAATCCATGTATGGAGTGATTTTCCTAAAAAATTAAGAATTATTTGAACCAAGTAACCAGTCCTAAAGAAGCACTCTTCTTCTGTATGAACTAAAATACCCCCAAATGAAATAGGTATGTCACTGCCCCACTTCTTTCAGTTTCTAAACTAGTAAGGTAAAATAAGCCATTATCTAAAAGTAAACCAAAAATTTATAATCCAGATACACCTTCTTGCTTTTTAAAATGACACACATACAAATCCTCCGCACACAGTCTACTGTGTCTTTAAAAATCTCAGTGACATATATTAGAGGGCTCTAAACAAGCTACTAAAGTATTTGACTACAGATTTTAGCATAACTGCTAAATCACAATGTGTACGGCAAAAAGATAGGTTATTAAAGACTGCTATTCTTCAGACAATTTTTCTGTACTAAGGAATTGTGTCTGCATGCATAGGTGTATACCAGTATGTAGATACATTATTTTAGTGACAGTCTTTGTAAGTTACACACCAGTGCCACCAAGAGGCAACCTCACAGATCTCATGTATATTACATAAAACAGAATAACATCTTGAAAATACAGGTGTCACAACAGTAATACATAGCCCTTACCGCTACAAAGTAATGGCAATACAATTTGTTTTGCTTTCTTTTTAAAACCTGAAGGGTAAGAATAAAGCCACTTTATGTCAAGATACGTATACACACTCAGAATTTTTAAAACTTAACGAATATGTTGAATTTTAGGTAGTTTAGGGAACAAATGGTTATGGAAAACATGTTTTAATGAAAAGTCTTTGAGAATGCTGCATTATCATATCCCCAAGAGCTTTTCTATACAAACTAGTTATAGAAACTCAGAAACTTTATTCAGGGGTGGGGAGGGGGGTGAACAGATCAAACAAATACCTCTCTTCCTACTCTTGCCCACAAACATTATTGCATATTTAGAGCAGATTTTCTTTTCCTGAACTAGGTTCTCAGTCCATTATCTACTTCTCCAATATGTAATAAAAGTGTCTTTAGGGGCACACATGTACAGTGGGAATACAATTAAATGGGCTCAAATTCTAAGAAAATGTTAACATTTTCTAAATGTACTAAAAGCTGTGAGAAGTAGATACCACTAACTACAAGCTCAGGGCCAGTGTTTAGGGTGCATACCCAAACTTCTGTGATTCTGGGTTGACTAGTCCTGTAAACCAAGATATGGCAGTTTCTCAGTCACAAACTCAATACTGCTAAGTTTACTCAAGCTTAAGGTTTCTTACCATATTGTTCCGTCGATTTAATTTTTGACCCTAATATCAAGGATAGCCCTTTGCTGTTTGTACTTTTCTCTGTACTCCATTTAACAAACAAAAAAATATGATTCAGTTTGTACCCTCTTATCTTATACAGTCATCTCTCACTTCAGGCTAATGCTCCCATGATCACTTTTTCTCGCTCTCCTGTTGAGTTTTAAAGTGTTGACTTACAAGCTATGGCTTATAAGGTGAATGATAAGGAATTTATTTAAAAAAGGAAGTTCAGTATTCAAAACACTCACTGACTGTCAGAAGTGTCTTCCAGCAGAACGTTCTCTTCACTGGCAGCCATCCTCGGCTGTTCCATTTCTGCATCACACTCATCCCTCAAAGTCAGTGACTGGATCTTCTCCCAAGGTTTCCCCTGCTTTCCATCAGGTAGGTTAGATCAAAGCGAGTTTATGGGTAGCCTTTGGATAGATTTATTGCATTGAAATGAGAAATTTCTCTCCTGCCTGTTCTCTAACAACAAAAAAAGCAAAATAATTAAATAATGCCTTTTCTTTACAGTACTACCTTATAGTACTTTCCATTTGTTTAGAGTTTTAACTTTTTTTGTTAAGGTAATACAGTGTTGACAAATATACCCCATTCCTCTTAAAAACCACTCAGCCAATATTTTTCTCTAGTCTATGAAGGTTTTAAATGTCACAGAATATATTCACTTTGCTCCTAGCCTGTTTTTAAGAAAAACGATTCCAAACATTCTTGAAAGATTGGTAATTCAGAAAACACAAAACCAATTATTTAAAATCCCCAGCAAGAAAAAACAAAAAAACCCAAAAAAACCAGCCTCAGTGCAAGAATGCAACTTGTACCTCACAGTACACAAAATATCACAAACAGGGCTCTTATCCATGTGCTAAGAGTAGGTGTCACTGATAATCTCAGTTCAGTGGCATAAAACAAATATACAGAAAATATGCAATAGTCCTCTAAAAACATTTCATGCTGTGTTGTCAAAAGTTGTGCAAAAATAAAAATACAGCAGTGGCAAAGTATACACCAAATCTGTACAGTGTATAGCAAAACTAGGCATACTGCAGAATACGCCATCTGTAAACTTCAACTCTGCATGAATAGGCCACTCAGTTCCGCTTGGCCTGGCTGCTTTCCCCATTAATCAATGTCTTCTCCTGCTGTTCTGCAAGAGCCTGCCATTTTTGCCTGTTCTTTCTGCAGCCATCCAGCAAAGGGAAACAGTCCTCTGATACGTGGGTCAGGGCCTAAAGAAAGAAAAGAAAGCCAACAACTAGATGGCAGCTAGGAAATAAGCCCTCTCCCCAGGCCTGACGCAAAGGGCCACATTGTACACTCACTTCATAAGCAGGCCCACTGCTGGGATTCTCACAAACTGTGTGAGCACAGATCATTTATGAATGATTCCTCTTAAGCTATACAGACAGGGAGTACATGCTGAGAGAGAGAGCGAGCAAACACACATTCCAAAATAACATTATTGAGCTATGGAGGCAGATCTGTGTGGAATCGGCTCTGTAGAGAAATAATCCATTTGCTTTTATGTAGTGCAAATGGTTCTCCCTAAGTGTTGACTGCCTTGAGAGCTGCTTAGTTTTTCTGTTTTTCTATAAAATGACTTTATTCAATGTACTTAAGTAGATTTTTATCCAAGATTATAATAAAGGTTAATTTATAACTATGTGTATATGTTTAATGTAACAACATTATTATTTACCAACTACAGTACCATAAATATTTAGCTACAAGAATGTTCACTGCAGATTTCTTTGTAATAGACAAACATTGAAAATGACTTAAATACCCAACAACGGGGTTAGGAATATCGTGTTACTATTTGGCAGCCATTAAAAATGTCATAGAAACACATTTGAAACAGAAAGGTGTATCTTATATTATGGATTGCAAAGAGCAATTTTTGTTAAATGAAAAATTTGTGAAAATGTCATAAAGCATATGCACCGAAAGGAGGTAACAGTGGTTATCTCAGAGTAGTAGAATTATAAGTGATTTTATCTTTTTGCTTCTTCGTATTCTGATTTTTCTATAACAACATATTACTTCTGTAATAATGGTAAAAATGCATGTCTATATCAAATAGAATTCAACAGGAGAGTCAAATAAAATGAATCCTTGCACAAATAGGAAATGTAGAAGGATGAAATCTATAATGGGTGATTTGACTGTTAGTTTGACTATTATTTACAGGCATAGGGAAAAAAAATCAAGAGAGACATTAGTGTCTACAACTGAGGAACCTATTAATCCAATCCACAAGAAAAGCATCTGTTATAGAAAGAATGAGATATTCAGGGATGTTGGAGACACTGCTCTGAACACACTTCTGCACAGATTGCTGAGAAAGGTGGGGACAGTGGTGCAGAGGCCTGACACCCAGTGTTCTTCTGTCCTGTTTTCTTTTGCTGTCTCTCCCGTCCTTCCCTCCTCAGCCACAGCTTCTTTCTTAAATTCATCCACTGGCTAGAACCCTGGACTCAGGCTGAGAACTGGATTCTAAATACAGTTCTCCCACTAACTACCTGTTTGGGACAAACATTTCATCTCCCTGGAAGTTGGACTTTTTACAGATTCAGTGACGGAATCTGTGAAAATGTCTGGATTAGAAGATTTCTAGGGTTTCTTCTGGTCTTGACAGTCTATGATTACACCATGATAAATGTTCTTTTCCCAAATACTTAAAACTTAAGACAGTTTCCTGTTTAAACTTCTAAAGACAAGGACAGCATCTACTTTCTATATTTGGGGCACGAACATCAAAACTAGTAAATTGGATGCTTTAGGGAGAATATCTTTACCCAAAAAATAAATAAATAAGCAAAAAAAACACCCAAAACAAAACCCCAAGCCAGCACGTATATGGAAATGGGAACCTGCAATATTCTTCTAGCCGCTGCCTTTTAATCGTCATAAAAATTTTCTTAAGCCACACTATGACAATGAGAAAAAGTTAGATAACTATTTTTCCTTATTTAGGCCAAAAGTCAGACTTAAAAATAATATGCTCTTAAAAAGAACATAGAGTATGCACAGTATACCTCCTTGAGGGCAGTAGCGCTCACACATGATTTTTCTTAGCGTTCCCTACACGAATTTGCTGGATCCCAGCACGTGGTAGGCACTCGCTAGGTAGTTATACATTAATGAATTAACATTTTTGAGAAACAGTAAATATAAAATGTGTTCCTTATTCAGTACAAACAGCATGTTCATTAGCAAAAGAAATTATCCTGATAATTTTATTTCTAGTTTGTTGATTAAGACGCAAAAAATATACTCCTGGTGTTAGTCGCTTCAATTTACTTTAATTCATAACATGGTCAAATTTTAGCAAGTCTAGTAGTTTTCATAATAAATACCTCATACAGTTGCAAGCAGATGGCATCTATGAATCCAACTTGCATACTTGGGATTTTGTTTTTCTTCTCCCTGTTCATTAGGTCCTGAAAACACAGACACACACAGATCTGCATTTAAAGAACACAATGCAAGTTGGCTCTAAAAAGATGAATCACTGGGTTAGCTGAGGAAGGCTAGATACCTGCCTACCTGCCTTCTTACCACACTCAGGAAGGCCCTGGTCCTCTCTCCTGTGTTCGCCCCGGCTGTGACTTTCCCCACATGACCCCCAGAATTGATCACTGACCTAGAATCAACTGCTGACCTACAGTCAGGCACTAACCTAGAGTCCACTGCTGACATGTATTTGGAGAACACACGTGCTTTCAAACTGTCTACTGATGTGGAATCAAACACTCAGCTTTGTGGAAAAAGCCACTGAGGCCACAGTTGATTACAATTCAATTCACACAGAGAGCTTTTTGAGTGAAGATCATGCAGATGTCACTGCTGCTTATTCCCAGGAGCTCATGACTGGTGCAGCGGACAAGCCCAGCACCTCCATGGGGAGCAAAAAGTATGTGTCAGTGCTTGTTTAAAATGAAGCAAATTCTCCATTAGCTGCGACCATCACTCTGCTACCCACCATTTTCTGAGAAGATTCTGAGCTTCTGAACAAGCCCACTACTACATAATAGGAGACTGAATAACTGCAAAAGACTAATGAGACATAGGATGTACCCAGTGGAGGATAAAAAGCAGAGTGGAGGGCTTCCCTGGTGGCACAGTGGTTGAGGGTCCGCCTGCTGATGCAGGGGACGTGGGTTTGTGCCCCGGTCTGGGAGGATCCCACATGCCGCGGAGCCACTGGGCCTGTGCGTCCGGAGCCTGTGCTCCACGGCGGGGAAGGCCACGGCAGTGAGAGGCCCGTGTACCGCAAAAAAAAAAAAAAAAAAGGCAGAGTGGAAGGAATGGTACACAGACGGAGGAGGGGCATCTCGTAACCATGTCCCATTTAATGTGGGCTCAGTAAATGTTCATTTGAATTGAAAAAAAAGACTCTATGCTTCATTTCCAGGAAAAACCTCTCCAGTGGTTTAAGAAGAATCTTCTTGTATTGGAGATTCCCTACACTATACAAAAAGGCAGTATGTATCAAAAAATCTTTAAAATCTGTGTGCCCTACAACACAGCAGTTCTGGAATTTATCCTAACAAGGTAATGAAAAATGGCCCACAGATGTTTAGCAACAAAGATGTTTATCAAAGTGCTGTTTGTAATAGTGAACTCTGCAAACACTGTACCAAAAAGTAAATTATGGTTACATCTATTTCATGTAACCATTATATATGATATATAAGACAGCATCTGTTAGAATGAAAAATGGCTTATGATATTTAAATGCAAAAAGTAAATTACAAAATATAGGTACAATATGATGACTTGTTATTTGCTTGTTTTCTGTAGCACACATGTATAATCTTCTAGTAAGAAAAGTTTTTAAAAATAACGAGAAATTCTGTTCCTAAGATCTCATAGAAGCCTAAAAAGAGTCTACAATAAAAAATGTATATGAATAATTCCTACCAGCAAGGTCTCATACTTACAGCAGGCTCTATGTTGAGTTCTTTTCTCTCTCTGTCTCCTTGGTCAAAAAATTCAGTGGCAACAAGTTCTGCTATCTGAAATCAATAACAGACTAAGTTTGGGTAAATAAAAGCATATTACTCTGTAAAACAGAGACTTTAAATGAAGATAAAATCTATCAAAGCTGTAGCTTTCAACCACATCAGTAAAATTAGAATAAAGCAGTAACAACTAATAGAAATTTTATTTGTTTTAATGTGTACCTAATCACAAAGGCTGGAGTTTGTAATCTTCTATAATTACACAGAAAAAAGCAACATTATTTCAACTTCATCAATCAGTGGAAAAGAAGTACCGTGTGCCCATCTGTATGCATGATCAACGATATATTTATTAAGCATCTGTTGTATGAGGTGCTGTGTAAAACACAGTATCAAACAGGTCCGTATACTGAGACTGATTGATATGCCTTTTAGGTTTCTTTTAATCTACCAGTTCCTCCTCTTCTCCTTTTAAAAATATTCCTTATAATTTTGGTTGTTGTTGAATAAACTGGGTTGTTAATCCTGCAGTATTCCACTGTCTGGATTTTGTTGATTGTGTTCGCATGATGAAATTTAATGTTTCTCTGTACCCTGTATTTCCATACACCAGTAATGAGATCTAGACACTTGATTAGATTGAGACTTGAATTTTTCTTTTTTTTTTGCCATGACTGTTTCACAGGCAGTGCCCTGTACTTCTCTCAAGGGCTGTATAATGCCTGGTTGCTTCTCTTTGTGAGATTAACAACCCTTCATGATCTTTGTCTAGATTCACTAATTAAGAGGCTGCAAAAAGGTAATATGCAAAGCAATCATTCCGTTTTCCTTTATAGCTGAAATAAAATAAAGTTCCCCATATCAATTATTTAGTTACCCTAAAGCAGCAGTCCCCAACCTTTTTGGCACCAGGGACCAGTTTCGTGGAAGACAATTTTCCCACGGACCAGGGTCGGGGGGGATAGTTTTGGGATGATTCAAGCACATTATATTTATTGTGCACTTTATTTCTATTATTATTACATTGTAATATATAATGAAATAATTGTACAACTCACCATAATGCAGAATCAGTGGGAGCCCTGAGCTTGTTTTCACTTGTCACTCACTGATAGGGTTCTGATGTGAGTCTGCAAGCAACTGATTTATTATGGTCTCTGTGCAGTCAAACCTCTGTGCTAGTGATAATCTGTATTTGCAGCCACTCCCCAGCGCTAGCATCACCTCAGCTCCACCTCAGATTATCAGGCATTAGATTCTCATACGGAGCATGCAACTTAGATCCCTCACATGCGCAGAGCATAGTAGGGTTCGCACTCTTATGAGAATCTAATGTCACCACTGATCTGACAGGAGGCAGAGCTCAGGCAGTAATGGGAGTGATGGGGAGCGGCTGTAAATACAGATGAAGCTTCACTCGCTCACCCGCCGCTCACCTCCTGCTGTGAGGCCCGGTTCCTAACAAGCCATGGACCAGTACCAGTCCTTGGCCCGAGGGTTGGGGACCCCTGCCGTAAAGTACAATTTGTATAAGTAAAGCACGAGAAATACTTGATTTTCTCTACTTTAGTTACTATTAAAAAAAAAATAACTTGGTTCTCAAGCATCCACCAAAGATGGCTATGGAAGGTTTTGTTTTATTGTTTTTATTATTATTTTGAACTCTTGGATTTAAACATTATAATGTATTTCAATCCTCACTGACACTCAGACGTTGTTCCATTTTGGCCAGTTGAGAGCATATTAAGTTAGCTTCTTTGTTCTTTTGACATGGCTTCATCAGTCTTTGATAGCATCCTTGCTTTCTGCTATAACAAGATGGTCTAGGCTCATCTTGTACATTGCCTGCTTTTGAACCACAATCAGCCATTTCATTGTGGAGGCCTAATTCCTTTAAAATGAAGTATTTGGAGACCTCAATCTGGGCACTAGGTTCATTCATTACTACCAGGGTGATCATTATTTTTTAAGCCCTTTTAATGGATGGAGCTAAGATACAACGTAAGTTCATACAGTATTTCCTATTCAAATTCAGAACTATGGGATTTCTGCAAAACCTTATCCACCTTAGATCTTTATCTTTCTACTCATGCTGAAAATCCTACTTCTCAACCATACCAATATAATTTTTCATTTGCTTTTATCCCACATCACCCACAATGATGACTGAGTATCTATACAAAATTACCACTAATATGATTAAAAACAGTTTTAAAGGTTTCTTTTTTTTGGAGTTCTTTTTGTTCTCAGTGTACATCTCACCAGAGTTATATGGTCAAATTACTGTTTTAATGTCACTTGGAATAAAACAGTCCCTCTCAGTGTGTTTCTGCAACCAAAGTCATTTTGTTTCATTTTACTTTCAAGGTTAAGTGATTTTTTAAAAATTCAATTTATTTTATAACTATAAGAGCAATTTACATGGTTCTAAATTAAATCTACAAAACAAGTACATGCAAGCAACTCTAGCTTATATCTCTGTTCCCTCTATCTTATTCCCTCCTTCCCCTGAGGGAAAAAATTAACTTTTTTGTGATTAATCCTTCTGTTTTTTTAAAATATAAGCAAATATGTACATATATTATTTCATCTCCTTCTCAGATAAATGGTAGGATACCATACCAATTTTTTTCTGCCTTGCTTTTTTTTTTTTTTACTTATAATATATCTTTGTAATCACTCCCTAGTAGTATATAGAGAATTCTCATTTCTTTTTGCTGTTGCAAAGGATTCATCATGTAAATGTACTACAGTTTATTCAATCAGTAACCTATTAATGAACATTTGGGTTATTTCCAGTGTTTGCTATTACAAATAGCACTAAAATGAATAGGCCTGTGTACATGTCTTTTTATATTCTTGCCAGTACATTTTTGGGATAACTTTCTTAGGAGTAATGGTAAATGAATTTGTGTATTCATATACTTCCAAAGGGTTATAGTATTTTGCATTCCTTTTTTTCCCACAGCTTCCCCAACAGAGTATGTTGTGAAACCTTTGGGTGTTTGCCAATTGGACAATTGAGAAATGGTGTCTCAGTGCTTTTTTTAAATGAAGTAGAATTTACATACTGTGAATTGCATAGACCATGGGTATACAGTTCAGTATATTAATAAATGCATGTAACTAGGTAACACACACCCCATCCAAGAAACAGAATATTTCTGTCACCCAGAAGGTGCCCTCAGGCCCTTGCACAGTGAATCCCTGCACCTTCTTCCCTCCCTCCCCAGCCAACCACTATCCTATCAATTACTTTTGCCTCTTCCAGAACACCACATAAATGACATAACAGTATTCTTTTGTATCTGGCTTCTTTTGCTCAGTTTACTGTTGATGAGACTAATCCATGTAGTTGCCTGTATCAGTTTCAGTTTCTTTTCACTGTTGAGCAGTACTCCACTGTGTGAAGGAGTAGTGTATTACATTTATCCACGCTCCTGTTGAGAGACTTTTGGATTGTTTCTAGTTTCTGACTATTAGGAGTAACGCTGTTATTGTAATGAGATTCTGTACAAGTTCTTTTGTGTCAGTGTAGTTTTTGATTGTTTGTTTTTTTGTTTTGTTTCATTTTTTTAAGGCCACACCACGTGGCATGCAGGATCTTAGTTCCCTGACCAGGGATCGAACCCCTGCCCCCAGCAGTGGAAGCACGGAATCTTAACCACTGGACTGCCAGGGAAGTTCCATGTGTCAGTGTAGTTTTAACTTGCATCTTTCCTTAAGATTGAGGTTCTGAGAACCTTTTCAAATGAGTAAGAGCCATTCACATTTCTTTTTCTATCAACTTTTTGTTCAAATCTTTGGCCCATTTTCCGGTAGGGTTGTTGGCCTTTTTCTTCTCTATTTTTAAGAAGTTCTTTAATATTAGGGATATTAACTATCTATCAGATAAAAGTTGCAAATATTTTTACCTGTTTTTCATTGTCTTTCTTTGCTTATAGTGTCTTTGCCATGCAAAAAATTTTCTTAATTTTTTAATTTTCTTGTAATCAAATTTGTCAGTCTTTTCCTTTATTGATTCTGCATGTTGAGCCATGGTTAGGAAACTTTTCTCACTCCTTGTTTATAAAAGAATCCATAAACGTTTTTATTTAGTACTTGTATGGTTTAATTCTCTGCACTGAACTCTATGCCCCATTTGGAAGTATGCAGAATAGATCCAATTTCGTCTTTTGCCATCTGGCTATGGAAGATGGGAAAATCATCCTAACCTTATTTAGTAAAGTCTATTTTCCCCCCAGTTATTTGAAATGCTGTCTTTATTATATATTAAACGTTCTATGCAATTCTAAATGTTCTATTATGTTCCACTGGTCTGACACCAATACCAAACTGTTTTAATTATAGAGGCTTTATAGTGTTGCTTTTTATGTCTGGACCCCAACTTCACTGCTGTACTTTTTCAGGGTTTCATTCAGAAAAAAGAAAGAGTAAATGAAAAGACAAATTGTTCCCTCTTCCATTCTCTTTCCAATTTGGAAATGGGCATATAGTCTTATTTATTATGGAGCAGGAAGGTCTATAAAGACATTTCTTGAGTGCTTGTGGCATGTCAGCTTTGGCACATTGGAGAGTGCATTCCTGATACTGTTTTCTCAGCATTTGTTTCATGAGATGAGCCTGTCATTACTGGGCTCCATGACTATGCAGCCCAGAGCTGTGACCAACAGCAGTGGTCAATAATCTCAGGTAGTACATTTAGGATTCAAGATGTAATCTCAAAAAATAAAACTACAACATACACATCATTGCATATATACCCACCCCTTCTTTTAGCTTAGGGCCTTTATCGCCACTGCAAAATGTTACAGCACTTACTTATTTAGAGAGAGGATGTATTTCTAGCCTCCTAGCCACAGGCCCTGATCAGATCCTTCCTGACATCTTATATCAACACGTTCTATACTTCTAAGCACCAAAAGTGTTTAAGTTCTACTTGTTAATGCCTATTTAGAGTTGAGGTATAGCCTAATACGCTAACCGTAAGAAAATTAAGTTTGCTTCTTCTAAACTTTAATATTATTAAAGGGATGTGTTAAAAAAAAATCCCCAACTAAGCCAGCAGTAGTACTGGAATTAAGCTTTATCAACAGCTAGGTTTTGCTGTGTTAATATAGATGCTTTCTTTCTTAATATATCTTACAAATATTATTAAGTGCTAATGAGTCCTCTAAAAAAGAAAACCTGTTTATGTCCAATTATCTGCTTTTAATACTACTTAAAATTTAGATAAAAAGTTCCCCAAATACTTCAAAAACTATATTTCAGAGCAAAGATTTTTCTTATTTTGACTTTTTAATTCTTACTTTTATCATCACTAAGCAACATACCCGTTGTTGGATAGGCCAGGGTTTTGTAATTGCAGAAAGATCACAAGCTGTCATCAGCATCGCTCTGTTAAGGGAAAAGAAGCCCAATACTCCTGTTTACTTTTATGTGAATATAAACCCTAGTAAATAGTTACTAATAAAAAAGTTAAATTAAAACCCTCTAAACTATGAGGATGGCAGTTTATAGACTAGAGAAACAGAAATAGAATTTACATAGAAGCAGGGCTGATACAGTGATATCACAGTGTCATTGTTTTGGTTACCCAGTGAACTACTGGAATTTGCCTTCACACTGCCTCATTTATCTCCAGATTAGCAGCAGGAGAGAAGTTATTAACCTTTGAGCAAAAACTTGCCTGCTATTATTATTTTTTTTACTTTGGTCTTCCAATCTCAGTGACAGTATGATGAAAACACACTGATTACTAATAATTAACCATTAAAGGATAACTTCAGCTGTCCTACTGATAAAAGTTCCATGACAGCAAGAACTATGGTGGGTCATCCTGATTCACTGAACACATGTAGTGACTCCTATGCGAAAAGCCTTTGAATTACTGAACAGTATCTGCTGGAGAAAAGAGGGAAATGAAAGGATGATGCTGGTTATTCCTTCGCTTGTTAGAGAAGTTGAAAACCATACTGGAGTCTGGAGTCTGTGACAAGGTGCTCTACAACTCAATACTATATAAAACTACTGTATGAAAATAGTTCTCTCTTTAGTGCAGTGTTTTCCCACGTCAGGTCCAAATATCTGCCATCTAATCCTTTTAATTTGTTTGAAGACATAGGCAAAAAGGCCATCACTGTCATATAGAAGCACTCAAGGTAAAGGACTGTATCACTTGTCCCTCTAGGGAAACCCAACCTAAAAGTTCTCCCTAACCATATTAGGCCACAAAGAAAATAGTTTTCTGCCTCTAATTCTATCTCTTATACCAACTCCCTCGCAAGTAATGAGTGCACCAGAGAAATCTTTAATCATGAAGGATTTCAATAATACTTGCCAATAACAAACTGCCTCCCCCAAAGAAGACTATGCACCTGTGTGAACTTAACTACAATCTGGACTGTGAAGAGTGGAAGAGGCAACGCAAGCACTAGATGTCCTGAGTGCTTGTCTGCCGAGAGGTCAGAAGTTAGGAGAGTGGAGCAGTGAAAACTGTGGCACAGTCTTGGAATTGTGGTCAGATTCCGCTTCTGTCATTGAGAAAAACTTCACGAATCACAGTAGCGTGTCTGTACTTTTCTAAGGCACTGTTCTAAAAACACATTGAGACTCTTAGGTGAAGTATGAGTAGAGAGAACAGACAGCTGGGCATTTGTATGTTTCCTTATAATTTGCATCTTTGTTTGCATGTGAAGTAATACCAATCTATTTAAAGAAATGTTGGTTATAAAATTGTAATACAGCACTATCCTTAGTATTACTACCTCTGTCTTTTCTTTATTATTGACACTTAGCTCTTTTTTATTGATCCAGTTCTTGTCATGACAAAGGCAGTGATAGTAATAGCAAAGGATGGGAGGGAGGGACAGAGGAACAGGTGAGGAAAAACAGAAACCCTTAAGTTCTGACAGTGCTACTCTGCTATCACGTAAGAGAAGTAAACACTTCACAGCCATGTTCCCGCTCCTGCATTCTTTAGGATGCTATTTTCAGGTCTTCAATTCCAAAGAATTGTGAGTATGAACAAGGGAACTCTATAGCCTGGTACTGATACTCTACCACATTTTAAAGGTCCTTCTAGGACAAAAGTGATTCATTCACTTGAATTTGCAAATGCATTTCTTTTCAAGTAAATATTCATTTCTGTACAACACTCAAGAATTCTGACAGCCTCTAAGATCATCACATTGTAACAAATAATTGCAATAAAATTAATTAGTTAGCAAAACTTCAGCTTTAAGGATAGTAATCCTACTTACAAAAACAATTCCTTTTGATGAGGATCTTCCAAGTTGAATTGATTTTTTCTTATAAGTTCAAAAAATTCTCCTCTCCTCCTTTAAAATAAAGAAAAATATTTCGTAGTTATGATGAGTCCCCCAGGCTCTTATCCCTTTGGTCTAGAAAGACTCATGGAGTAAAATTTTGGGGGAAAAAATCTCTAATGGTTTTTTCTCATCTTAGAATAAAAATTATAATTTAAAAATCTTAAATACCTTACCTTCTCTTCTACCATATTCTTTGGTTGAAACATTAAATCTCACCTCGTTTTTAACTACGAATCACAAATAATGGAAATTTCAATTCTTGAACATGATTTTAAGAAAATGAACCAATATGAGTTAAAAGTCTGATGCCAAGAATGATTTAAGAAATTTTGCGTATGGCATAATAAGATCTATATGCTTTCAGTTTAACTTCTTATACCTCATTCACATATATTATGGTATAGGGTAAAAAATGTTCATAATAATTACTCTTTCACTATAAAGTTGTGAAGTCCTTCTGAAGCAAAGAATGACCAAGTAAAGTATAAACTAATATTCATTCACTGTATAGTGAATACCTCTATGTGCTCAACATTGTTAGGCGTCTTGGGAAATTATTAGACATGAGTTCCTTTCAGTGTTTAAAATCTAGTCAAAGACACAAATATAAGAGAAACTTACATAACAAAACTGCCCGTCTGTGAATAAGTACCAAAAATGAAAAGAGGTTTCAAAAGGGTTCAGAGGGGAGACCCTTGTGGGTCTCCACAAGGGTTGGGAAGCCTTTGTGGTTACAGGTATTTTTCAAATTCTTGGTAATTTGATAGTCTTTATTCTGCAATCATTTTGAATACACTGAAATTTACTATATTTTCTTTTACCCTAATTAACTTTAAAGTGCTCCAAAATCCAAGGAAACAGACTCTTTTAGATGTAGTTACTTTCAGATGCACAGCAGTGGATATCTGGTATATGGTTTTGTGTGTTTCTTCTGTTTGTTTTTACTTCTCAAAAGAGTGGCTAAAACCATAATGCACATCCTTGTACAGAGGGAGAGAGGCCTGTGTTCCTGGGAAATCCCTTGAGTGTGACTGCCGGACTCCCCTCACTCCCAAACTTGCAGCAAAGACC
This sequence comes from Monodon monoceros, assembly GCF_005190385.1. NCBI lineage: Eukaryota > Metazoa > Chordata > Mammalia > Artiodactyla > Monodontidae > Monodon > Monodon monoceros. The sequence continues at coordinate 115,531,748 of NW_021703777.1, forward strand.
TCAGTCTCTGTGTGGGAAACGAATGCTTGCCCAAAGGCAGCAACATCTTTCCTTGCTTTTAGGAAGGCAGTTTAATGATGCAAACATACCTACATCCCTAATACACTCTAATGCATACTTTAATTTTTGAATCATTAATTTCATTAAAGTTCTGCATTAATATCCTTCTTTTGCCAAAATCCAATAAAAAGAAACAAAATTTACTTGTCTGGCACTCAGCTCCTTTTCCAGCCCATGTAAGCTTGGATGACAGTATAAAGGAATTGTGAAATGGTCAGAAGTTGGGGGAGAGAAGGAAAGGAGGAAAAGCAAATGGCCTACATAATCTTTAGGTTGGCCAACCCAGCTTGGAATGACCTTGAGATGGTTATTTGCTTTGCACATTATTTCAGAGACAAACATCAGAAATAACTCTGTATTCTGTAATTTCTATAGCATTAAGTAAGCAGAAGAAGTAGACTTTTCTGGCTTCCTTTGAGAAACTGCTCCATAGTTTGGTAGACAGCTTTGCCAGGACATTTGTCCTTATAATCTAAAAATACCCCAGTGTGGATTTTTAAAGTTTGAAACAATACAAACACATCCAAGACCTATTTATCAACATATTTCTTAAAACTTACTTAATGTACAGTGCTAGGTCTGTAGCTAAAATAGCTTGCTTGATTATTTTCAGCGTGGTCTTATATTCTTCAATGGAGAGGCCACTGAGAATCTGATTGCCCTTTATAAAAAAAAAGAAAACCATCGTTAGCATTCCACCTGGAGAAGCTGCTGATAAGAACAAAATCTGAAAATATAGTCACATCTCTTAAACACATGCCTAGTATTCTGAACTCAGGAAGATAGAAGACACCTGCTTACATAAAGTAAATACCGTGAAATAATGTTTCCTCTCTATGCACCCACCCTCATCGCCTTGTCATACAAGAAAAAACAGCTTCATGATGGTTCATGGGCCGAAGTATGCATGTTTCTCCAACTCTTCTACTCCTTAGGCTTTAGTCCAGGCCCCAAATCTAATAATTATATACCTTTTTCCTTTGGGCAGGGTAACTGCTATGATCTGAGAACAAGTAAAACTTTGAAAAATCAAAAACTGTATTAATAGATGTGAAGAACAGGGTGAGGAAATTGTAAACAATTGATTATTTTAAAAATCATTTCTCTATGGCTTCTGTAATAAATCCAATAACATTTCTGGTGCAGATTCATATAATTTTAATTTCATATTGAGAACAGTGTGTATTCCTCAGGAACATGCCAATACAGATGGGTAGAGGGTGTGAGCAATGATGTGCTTACTGGTGGTATAAAGAAAGCAAGAGTTGAAACATCTATAAGGAATATTTCAAAGGTGGCTAATCCATGTGCAAGTTATCTAAAGTTTTTGCTATGTAATCATTTTTTATTGCTTGCCTGTAATTTAAAGCACAGTGACTCTCTAATCTTGAACTAAGTAAAACATACCTTGGGTACCCAGAATATAATCAAAACAACATCTTTAAATTGAGTCAGATGTGCTTCCTAAACCTCAGGGCTGAGAAAAAAACCCAGAAGCTTAGAAATAGGGTCTGGAGGTAAAGGATTTGTTCTGAAGAAAGGAAACTGCTGAGCCAGGTTCAAACATTGGTTAGAGGATAACTGATGCTGAAATTGTGGTATACGTCTAATTAATGAATCTGTGATTACACAAGAAACATTATTTTTAAATATTAAGCCACTTTAGATTCTGGGCAAAACAAAACTATATTCTGATACTTTTATTTATTTTAAGACAAAACTATTTCAAGTGGAAAAGTAGAAATGTCTTTTGGTATTGTATTTTTATTTTCCCTTCCAAAAACAAAGGCTGTAAATTCTTGTGTATTGGTGCTTACAAAGACAGAATATAGATGGGCCTTATAATGTGAGGCCAGCCATATATACAACCAGATTCCTTTTATGTTAAGTAATAATATATTACATAAGTTTTATGTTATCTAATAACAGAGCTATGATAGGCATACTGTAAAATATGTTTTTTTTAAAAGGTTAGCATATTTTGTTTAAAACTAGGATATTAAAATGAAGTTTGAGCTGAAGGGCAAAGACAGCAAATTCCAATGAAGGTACAGATGTTGCTGCTATAACTCGACACACACATTCCTGAGAAGTCTTAGTTCGGAAAAAACCCACACTAAAAATAATATGGTTTTTGGGAGAAACAGTGTTAGGGCAGACCACTCAAAGCCTATATAACTTTATAACCAGAGCACAAACCAAATCAAGAACTGGCACCTCTGGAGGTAACTTGGACAGGCCAGGCTAGCAAGTCTGGGGGCTGCCTCTGAGGACATTAAAGAAGCACAGAAACAGCTGAGTGGAAATGGTGGTTTGTGGAAGCCCAGAAGCAGCACAGAGGGAACTGGATGGCGGAGACGGATGGTGGAGACAATGGGGCTGTACTAAGGGGGTGCTGAAGGAAGAGCAACCTCCATCCCGTGGGCCCAGAGCAGCCCAAGGCGAGGGAGAGCGCCTCAGGGCTAAGTGCCCATTTTCAATATTTCTAAAACAGAACCGAAAGGGTTGCTCATGCAGGAGCCAAGCAGAGGGCTTCTTCCTTCCTTGCTGAAGGTCAAAATTCAACTCCCATAATTCTGGCACCTCACCCAAGAGAACTTGTTCATGAAACAGTACAACTTATACATTTTACTGACATCATTCCCCTACCTCCCAATCATACATCAACTAATTCACATTAAACAGTCACATCTGTAGCAGTCTGTACTAGAGCATGTGCAGAATTTATAAGGAGGTGCCCAAACTGGCCACATAACTCTTATCCCTTCACCCGCACCAACAGGTGCGATTGCGTTCCCCTTCACTCAAGTAAGAGAGAGTGGCTTGAAGTCATGGCGTATGCCTGCTGGAGTCTACTGGGTGGGGTGGGCTCCAGTACCCTTGTGTCTGATTCCTGTCTGGAAAATCTACAAGGCAAGACACAGGCTGGCTAGATGCTCTGATGCAGCAGTGAAGGAGAGGTTGCTACTGAACAGGACGGGCTGCCTTCTCTGAGTTTTGGAGGCATGGGGTTGGTTTAAGTCCTGTCCTGTTCAAGAGGACCACAAAGAAGGCAAAAGAACCTTAGCAGAAAGGAGCTGAAAGCCAACAATCAGAGTTCCAGGAGCTGAGGAAGGAGCCGTAAGGTGATAAACTGGACAGAGACGATCACTCATATTAAGGCGACGTCAGTGGAAAAGCCACACAGCTAAGGCGCTCGGCCAGGATCATGGAATTACTCGTAAGAAAAGAAGTAGGTTTAAACACCTACCAGGCACAAACAGGGGGACACTCATCACACTACCAGTCTCTTGTTTCTTATTCTCCAAGTCTGGGGGAGTAGGAAGGGACATGGGGGTTTGGGGGTGAGGAAGGAGTCAGAAGAAACATAAGGGAGGGACGAAAGGAGCCAACCAGGGTGGGAAGAGAGAACCTGAAACTAAATCAAGCCCCACATCTGGACTACTACATAGGGCTGCACATTTTGGTTTCTAAATTGAGAACTGTATGCTATATTTTAGGACCTGAAGTAGTAACTAGAGGGTAAAACTTATCAAAGAGTGACCACAAAAGTCATGGGCTGCCTGTGTTTTCTGGGGCTCAGGGAGGAACTAGTGCCACTGGGCAAATGTAAAGAGATGGAGGTAAAATTGCTTTAAAATTATATACCATGCGTTTGTGCTTGTTCAACGTAATTGTCTACAACTTTCACTGTTTTCTTATTATAAAGGTAATACACGCATACAATGGGTAATGTGAATAATGAACAACAAATCAAAACCAGAAAATAAAAAAAGTATTAATAGTTTAACTAGACAAAGCCGTTGCGAACATTTTGGCATATATCATTTTAACCTTATTTTCCTTAACATAAATATGACTAGAGTAACATACTGTATGCTTTCTTACATTGATAAATATTCATTTAGCCAAATTGTTGAATAGCTTTATTCCTTAATGAAAATGTTTATTAGTGGTCAAAAGTTTACATAAAAAGAGGAAAAGGTACTGCCTTATGAAAGAAAACCTTTGAGAGTAGTATAAACCACTTCATTTGACAAAAACAAAAACAAAAACAGAACTGAGAGCCATAAAATACCAGTTTTGTTTGTTTCTAATTTGGAATAACCAAATGGAGGTGAGTAACCAGTTTTCCCTTTTCAGGCAACATTTAGACAGTTTTGGTTTCTAGAGAAGTGAGGCTGCGAAGATCTCAAATGTTTTGGCTTTGCCTTTCTTACCCAAAAAGGAATAAAGCATGCTCAAGAATTTATGTTCCTGGGAATAAATCCAAAACTTAAAAATAAAACTGAATTTATAAAGCGCTCTGTTAAAATTCTACAACCATAAATTAGGTACTTACAGGACTATTAAGGATCATCAGGCACTGGTCAAAATGATGATGCTCCATGATTGAATGGCAGTAGAGCTGAGCAAGTGGGTGTTCACTTCTGGGTTTGTTGAAGAAAGTTTAAAAAAATTATCAGTTTCCCCAGTATATCAGTTATCAATTTCTTCTTATTATTGGTTAACTGAAAAAGAGGCTACTTCACAAAAATTAATCCAGCTAACAATTTTCTCTCCTTTTGCTAAGAAGAGTGAGGGAATCTCTGGGAAATACATATAAAGAGTCAAACTGTTTTCAAATACCAATGTTAACTGATGCCGGTTCAAAGTATGAACAATTTGATTGGTTTTAATATTTATTAAAATAGTAGAAGGAATAAGGACAAAGGATTACTTTCTCTACACACGAAAAAAATCTCTGAAATAGCTGTGCCAATAATAGTTTTCAATTTCAAAAGTGCAATTAATTTAAAATCTGAAATAAATTTCCATGCAAGCCTTTCTTCTGAAATAAGGCTGAAGGTCAGCGTCCCTATGTGTGCCTGTATATAAGAAAAGTCAACTGAGATGGAATTAGCTGAGGTGTGAGTGATGAGAGGCAAGGAAATGGGGGACAGTGGGTGCACATCCCCTTCTGGAGGAAGGAAGGAGACAGCTGAGTCAGAAAAAGTTCCCAACGTGGGATCCAGGTTATTTCAATGCAGGACATCCTGGCGGTGCTCTAAAATGAACTTGGGGAAAATGGTAAAGACCGTTTGGCTGAGTGAAGTGAGGGGAGGAATATTATAGTCAATTCATTATATGTAACAGAGTCACAAATCAAGTTCTAAAGCATGACAAGCAGAGCCCACCTATTTCTCATGACCCTTCACATGTGAACATAAAGCACCATTTGCACTCTTTGTTCTTTAAAAGGAAGACAGAAAGTTATAGCTCTTGAAAGTCTCTGTTTCTTGAATTAATAGGACAGGGGTTTATGAATTGTAAAGCACGATTCAAGTGTTAGATAATACAATTGATTTGTTATTCCTCTGTACTAGTACATGAATCATTATTTTACTTTGCACTTAATTTGCTGAAGACAGAGAACCTACCCAAGACAAGAAATGTAACACAGGAAAAAATGAGTTGGAGTGAGAGAAGCTTAAGGGAAAACAAAAACAGTAAAACGAAAATAAAGGTAAGAGAATGGGTGATCTCATCTACTAGTGTTTAACCCACCACGGATATTGCTGACTTCCAAACTGCCATGTTTTGTTGTTGTAACCTTTCCCAAGTGAACTCCTGCCTTGTCTTCTTTGTTCCTTCCGTATTTAGTGAGTTGTACCATGGGTCAGATACTGTGCTTATCACTGGACAGTGGGAAGGCAATGGATGGACTAAAATGAGCAGATTTGTAAGAAAAGATAAATTTGCTGGAACCAAGACCGGAGATGCATGGAGACTACGGGGATTTAGTTAGGAGACTAGTGGGAAACTAGTAACCCAGGTAAGAGACAGCCTGGGTTAGAGTGGTGGAATCCCAAATAAAAAGAGCTGCTTAGGAGGTAGATTAGTTAGGAGTTGGCAATGAATCCTGATGTTGGGAGCTAGTGGGGATGCGGGAGATGAAGGGGGAAAGTATGGAGGCTAAGCTTCTGCTTTGTCATTTCTGACATAGGAAAAAAGGGAGAAGATGATTAGAGATGGGGGATGAAGGAGGGGAAGGTGGACTAGTTGAGTGTTGGATCTATTAATTTTAAGGTGCCTGAGGTACAACCAAATGGGTATAACGGTCTGAACTCGGGTCTGGGCTGGAGAGAGAGATGTGGATCACATCAACATGCTTGGAAATCCAAGCCACAGGAGTGGATGAGGTGCTCCAGGGAGATGGCCCGGGATAAGAGAGGGCCTAGCATAAACAGAATCGATGATCTCCCTCCAAATCCTGCCTGTATTCTATAGTCTCTATTTTGGCAATAGCATTTTCTCATCACTCAGACCGGATAAGCTCAAGTCAACTTCAGTACAGCTACTGCCTTCCTCATTCCCTTCACTTAGAAAAGGAAAAGCTTCTAGAGTATCTGTTATTGTCGTTTATACGAGGAATCCAAGCACATCCAGTATTAGCTTAGTATCAGTTTTATTCTGCTAGGTGTTTATAAGTCTGTTACCCGTTAGCCTGTATTCCTTTTGAGTCTGTTATCATTAGGGAAAACGAATCTACCAGTCACTATTTACTGAGAGCCTATGCCATGTCCAGCACTGTGCTAAGTAGTCTACATTTAATTTTTACAATAGTCCTCTGTAGGACACTTCAGCTCACCACATCAGAATCTTCGGTCCCACCTCATACTGCAGCCATTGATGTAGTGTCCAGCTTCACGCCTGCTCTAACAAACTGCACGAGGAGCCCGTCAGAAGGCGCCTGCCCTGGCCCGCCGAGAATACCTCTCACTTCTGCCCACAGGAGGGCTCTCTGCACTCACACTCACTCAGCCTGGAGCGTGTGGAGTTAAGGCCTCTGGAGGTCCCCTGTGACCAGTGGGGTATGGCAGCCTGTGGAGCTGCCCCTCCCCCTGCAGTCTCTGTCCTTTTGCGAACAGTTCTGGGTCTCATGTCGTAAGACTTCTCAAAAGTGCCTGGTGGGACTGAGCACCAGCTGCCTGCATGGGTGGACAGCTGGATACCTCGTCCTTCTCCTGGCTTTCCCTTCTCTGTTTCCCACTCCCAGGCCTGCATTCCTGCTCCCTGGGATCGCACGTGCTAATAAGCTATGTGCACGCCAGCTTTTGTCTCAGGCTGTGCCTCCTGGGTGACCCAGGCTGAGACCTCTAAAACTGGCATTTTAGCATTTGTTTTTTAGATGACCAAAGGTACAGAGAGATTATCTAACTTGTTCAAGGTCAACAGAAAAGGCAGAGCCGGGATTCACACGCATCCTTTTCACTGCATCACACTGGCTTGTGACCCACAGTGCTCTGCACACAGTATCCACTCACCAACCCAGTTAGAAGCTGGACTAGAAATGCGATTAGGTGGATATAACACAGACATGTTTAAAACTTCTAACGCACATTACATTTTTAGACGGTGCAGAAAGGACGGTTTCACATTAGAGAAAATTCTTGGCTTGTGAGATAGATGAATGCAAATTATGTGTTTGCCTTTACTTCTAAAAATATGGATTTATGATGAATCAATGAAAGGGTGACAAATTCCCCAAATTTCCCATTTACAAAGATATTCATGGAAACCAATGCATTCTATATCCTGCTACTTTTTACTCTTTCAAACACAAGGCTTCGTTGCCTCTTTATTTGAGGGTGTGTCACAAGGACCCATTAAACCACTCCTGCTGCTGGGTTATTCCCACACGTCAGTGAGCAGTCATGGGCTAGCACGCCCTCCCTGCATCTCCTCTTGTCCTGCAATTGTTGGTCCATCTCTGAGAGTGGCATAAGGATGCCAATGCAGAAATCAAACCAATGTCTCAGGAGTACAGAATCTTAGAAATCAATAGAAAATGAAAGTTCTGTGAGAAAAACACAGCCACCCCAGCACAGTACTCCTTTTCACTGATTCTGACAACGGTCCTTAATCTGGCTTCTCATCCACATATATTGCTCTGGGCTCAAATCTCTTAGCTACACTTTGTGACCCATGTCAACCCATTTAATTCTTTTTTTTTTTGGTAATGTATTTATTTTTAAATTTGGCATTAAAAAATTTTTTTAAAATTTTTTGGCTGCATTGGGTCTTTGTTGCTGCACACGGGCTTTTCTCTAGTTGCAGTGAGTGGGGGGCTACTCTTTGTTGCTTCTCATTGCAGTGGCTTCTCGTTGCAGAGCACGGGCTTTAGGTGCACGGACTTCAGCAGTTGCAGCATGTGGGCTCAGTAGTTGTGGCTTAGTTGCTCCGCGGCATGTGGGATCTTCCTGGACCAGGGATCGAACCCATGTCCCCTGCATTGGCAGGCGGATTCCCAACCACTGCGCCACCAGGGAAGTCCCAACCCATTTAATTCTTAACTTCACAATTTCTATGCAAATCATCACTATTGCCTTCTATGAGTCAGGGGTTATTTTATGTTCCTATTTTCTGTGATCACAGATATTCAAGTTGATGATTCATTTGACCTTGTGACTCCAGTTCTTGGACCTTCTTGACTCTGCTGATTGCCCTTTTTTCACATCAACAATAGACAGTCCCTTCTTTGTTCCACAGCTCCTAGCTGCTACCAGGCATAGTCTCTTTGCCACTCCCTGTCCCTCCCTGGGGAAAAAAAAGCAAGATCTTCAACTCCCATCTGTCCTTAACAGTATCCCCCTGTGAAAATAGCTAAAACGTGTTGAGCATGTAGTCTGTGCCAGGTACTGTTCCAAGCACTTTACATCTACTTATACTCCTTAATCCTTATAAGAAACCCTGTGAGACAGGCACTGTCATTATTCTACTATACAGAGAAGGAAACATAGAGAGGGAGTTTAAATGACTTGCCCAAGGTCACAAGGTGAGAGGAGTCAGGATTCGAATTTGCACCATAACCATCACAGCTCCTGCATGGTCGTCTAAGGACCAAATGAGCTCATGTACATAAGTGCTAGAAGGAGTTCCAAATGCCATGGGATAAGACCTATATTAAGTGTTAGCTTCTATTATTATTATTACTATTATTATTAGCGACTAACTGAACTTGCACTTTATTCATATTCAGATCTCTAGTCTCTCAAGCCCTCCGACCTTACCAAGGATGATCTCACTGGCTAAAATAGACTCTCCTCAGTGTGAACTTCACAAATTGTGATTCCTGTGCTGTCTTTACTGCTCTTTTAAGCCTCTAAGAGCGTGCTGACCCTGTTACCACCGTGCCTTTTCACGACCTTAGCTCACTCCTGTTCCTCTGTCACAGAGCAGAGAGGACCATGGTACAGGACAAGTTCTTCCAGGACAACTATACATGATCTGATTGTCGGTACCAGGAAATTTTTTATTGATTTTGCTGAATCTCTAATCTTGAAAAAAACATTCATTTGGTCATTTTACCTCTTCTAACCTCCATACTATGTATTACTTTCTCCTCATTGCCAAAAATCCTTTCCCCTCCATCCTCCCTCCCAAAGGACACCACACATGCATACACACTTCTCAGTTCTTCATTGTTGTCAATGGCACCATCATTGTTAATTTCTTGGACCCAGAGTCATGATTTTACCCCTTCATTCCTGCATATAACTAGCTGTTCAATATTTAAACAATTTTCTCCTTCAGTCTCTTCCTTTCTCTAGCTAATATGTGATGTTCACATACACCTGGCTTCCCCTACCTAACAGCTTTCTGGCTGGAACTCTGTGGTTCTAATTATTACCCATTTACCTTGTACCTTACTTACAGACTTTTCTTCCTAAACAATGTCTTCATTACCCACTGCAGCAATGGCTCCTTGTCTTTTCACTACACCGAATATAAAATGCACGGCTTGGTTTTCCAGCTCTCCCTCGGAAGGGTCTTCTAACTTCCACTTGTTCATCCTCTTACTTTCCATCCCTAGTCAGTGAGCCTTCTGACCAGTCAGACTAGCCATCATGTCTGTTCCATGAATATGCCCACTTCATGGTGTTCCTGGAGTACCTTCATGCTCTCCCCCTCCAAATCCTACACACTTCAGAGATCCGGCTGCAGTCTCACCTCCTCCATTAACAGTAAGGATGGGCTACACTGATCATCGTCAGTCTCCTCTACTGACCACTTATAGCCCACGTTATCAAACAACACAGGACTTACTAGATACTTTCTGGCATTAATCACCATTGTTTCATGAAACTGTGCAAATTCCTTGATAACAGAAGCCGAATTTTATACTTTTATAGCTCTCTTTCTGCCTAGCAAAGTACCAAGCCCCAGTAACTGCACATTATCTCTTTGCCTAAAATGTAGGATTTCACTATATTTATAAAACACCAATCCTGAATCTAACCAAATAAATGCATCTACAAGAGTCCTCTTATATTGACGGCAGGCCTAACGTGGGGAAATTTCTCTACATAAGCAGATGTCTGCACTTCAGCCATTTTGTTCCTATGACTGCCTATTTTTAAAAGAATAATTCAATAACTATCTGGAATCACTCTTGCCTCCATCCACCCATGTGGGAGAAGAAAGCACAAGAAGTGAACTCTTCTCTCAAATATTTCACTGGCGTACTTGAAGCGCTCTTCATAATGGCAATCTTCCTAAGCCAAGAAGGAATCAAAGAATCAGATAATGAATCAAAACACAGTTTCCTAAACAAGGAATATCTTACTTCAATTTAATTTTCTGAAAAGATGTTCAACAAGCACAAATGACAGAGTTCAGTTTCTAACTTTGCTACCATATGAGGGCTTTTTTGTCTTTTTGATATATTACTTTTATTTTTGTGTCTTACTGTTTTGGTCTTCTTTATAGAGTGTTTGAATATCTGATGAGGTCTGGACACAGTACACCTTTTTAGAAGTTAGTTCTTTATATGGAAATGTTTCTGATACTCTTAGTCTCCAAAGAGTCCCCTGGTTAAGAAAATCTTACTGGAGGTATCACTCGTTTACCACTAGGGAAAGAAAAAAAAAAGAAACATCCCTGGGAAATTCTTGGTTTCCTTTACTCAAACCACAAGGATGTAGGAAGAAATAAATATCTCTGAAACTCCTTTAATTTTTTTAAAAGTTATTATTACTTAGTGTAAGTCTGCTCTGCGGTGTATGTGAAAGCAAGATTGTGTGGTCTGACTTTTTCCCAGGACTTTTTTTTTTTTCAAAGAGAGGATGACGTTTCTCCAGATGTTTTTCCGGGTAATTATTTTTAAATAAACAAAGGAAAAAATAGCTTAGTGGTTTTTTTCACTCCAAAGCAGGGCAGTATGGCAATCCATACACTAATAATCCATATCCTAATGATATGATGTTCAGTGCTGAGGCAGGAAGAGAAGGCAGCACCGCTGGCTCTTATCCTTAGGCAGTGCTTGACTCTGCGCTGTAAATCTTTTCACGTCGTTGTTTCCTTCCATAATTACTCCTGTGTCGATGTGAGGCTCAGGACCACAATCACATGACAAAGCACAGGGTACAAAGGACATGTCACCCAGTCAGTTCTCCAAAACATTAGACTTTAAAGAGGAGACAGCAAGCCTCTGATAGTCAGGCAAGAGCTTGCTATCTTTTTCCATCAAAGGTCAGCAGAGGACACGGTTGCTACATCGCTACAATTCTTTTTACATGAAGTTTTCCGTTTACTGTATTTAGATAAAGGGAATGTGATTAGAGAGCTTTCTGAAATTCCCTCAAGATATCAGACATGTGGAATTTCCTAGAGAGATCTATGCATTAGTTGAATCACTTGCATACCTTAAAAATGCTCTGTAGTAAGAGATTTCACCATTAAAACGTATGCCTTTCAACTAACTTGCTTCAAGAAAATAAAAATGTCACAGTGGCTCAAAAATCTGATGAAAAGTGATATCACCTTTATTATCTCATTTGTCATTGCAAATGTTACTTAAGCGTGGTTCAGAAGGGAGCCTGAAAAGCTTGTCTGAAGAGTTAGTATCTTACTCACAAAATCAGCCAAAATGCAGGCTTCTGCTCCTAAGATTTATTTAACACTTAGATATGTACCAGGCATTGTACCTGGTAGTGATGTGTGTTATGTCTTAAAACTTACATGAACCCTATGAGGTAGGAATGCTGTTATCTCGATTTCACAAGCCAGGAAATGGAGGTGTAGAGAGAGGAGTGTCCTGCCCATGGTCACACAGGAACTCTGTGGCAGAGGTAGGATTTGAATCCAAGTCTGACCCCAGAGCCCAAAGTCTGCAACACTGTGTTCCACTGCCTTCGCTAAGACCAAAGCCTCTTTCTAGGCAGCATTTACTAAGTACTTAGGATAGAGCTAAGCACTTTTTAACTATTATCTTTTATTCCAGGGTGAAATTCTACCTTTTCTGATCTACTCTTAACAGTTTTCCAATGAAGCTCCTAAGCTGGGTGTATATAAACAAAAGCAAAACGCTTGGTAATTATCTAATGAAATAAGATTCTCAACATAAATAGTTCTTGAACTTCAGGCCAGAGATGTTACCAACACAATATTGGACTTGCATTATTTTTTCCATTTCCCTTAAATAAAACCAGAGTATGTTATGGGACCTTGACCAACTGAAATTTTGTACCATCAAATTATGCTGTGGCTTTTACTTTTAAAACTACAATTTAAAAGAAACAATCTCTCCTGTTGCTGGGGTGAACGCCTTACCGCTGTATGTAAGAGTTATTCACACCGCGGTGATCCAAATCGTGGCTTAAGGCAGCAATCAGCAGTGCGAGTATCTCCAGGTCAGTCAGCCTGTTCTGCAGGACCGAAGAGCAGAAGAAAGAGAAAGAACAATTTGGTAAAGCGCATTATACCACGTCTTTCCACCAGTCACGTGGTTTTCTCCTTAGTGCTTTACATATGTGCTTTCTAGTCACATAGGACTCACGCTAGAATCCTATTCTGCAGGCTATCAGTCGTACTTGGTTTTCAGAATGGGACTATCATTATCAACAGAAAAAGTTCAAATGCCTCAAATAATCAATAACCTGTCCACCTATAGTCTATATATATTTTTTAAAGAAGATGTTGGGGGTAGGAGTTTATCAATTAATTAACTTATTTTTGCTGTGTTGGGTCTTCGTTTTCTGTGCGAGGGCTTTCTCTAGTTGTGGCAAGCGGGGTCCACTCTCTTCATCGCGGTGCGCAGGCCTCTCACTATCGCGGCCTCTCGTTGCGGAGCACAGGCTCCAGACGCGCAGGCTCAGTAATAGTGGCTCACGGGCCTAGTTGCTCCGCGGCATGTGGGATCTTCCCAGACCAGGGCTCGAACCTGTGTCCCCTGCATTGGCAGGCAGATTCTCAACCACTGCGCCACCAGGGAAGCCCCACCCTATTTCTTATAAATGTTTGCTATGGCAGGAAAGTACTACTATGGTATCTGATATGGCTTCTTGGACAACAATCACTTTTTTTAGCTCTAGCCAGCTAAAATGTGCACTCTATGAAAGTAGAGACAGAGAATAACATTTTTAGAATTTATTAAATAAAAAAGAGCATGGAAGCTCTGAATTAAAAACAGTTTTATGATGTATGCCTGGAATCACTGACAGAATAACTTGTCGATTCCCATTGAAGTTAGAATCTAAAGACAGAGATATGAAAAATTTGGCCCAGAAAAGAACGAATTACTTGAACGTTTTCTGCACTGATCTTCCTGTAAACAGTCTCTGGTCAATGTATATGAAACCAAAACCTTCTCCATGAAATAGTACTTATAAAATTAACAGAGGGCTCCAGAGAAAATGTGACAGAGAACCCTGGACTCATCTATGGAGCCAAGTTCAGGACCTGAGTGGTTTTTGAGGAATTCTACTATGGAGCAGGTTGAATGTGAACATGAGAAATTTGATACTTTTCTTATATTGTAGTTTTCTTCTGAAGGAAGCATTTATTTGCCCAAAGGCTATGAAGTTTAACATGAAGCTATTTTAAAGATTTTAAAAAATAGGCCATATATATTATATATGAAAGAAAATTAGAAATTATTTTGCCATACCAGTCTTCCTTAATTAACAAAATGTAATTTACTTTGTAAGTGGCATTAAATATTATTCTCAATCGTCATTAGTGCACATTAAAAAAACACTTGAAAGAATATGCTGTATTCTTGCAGCAAAGCAACAAAATGTCTTAAATATATAAATGGCTCTAAGAAGTACCTGAATTTTGCCTGCTTTTAATGCGGCAAACATGCACTGAGCCGTATTAAAGGCATGTCTCCAATTATGATAGGCAACATTCTTCCGATAGTTCTTCTTAACACTTAAAATCCACCTGCAAAGAACCTTTAGGAAATAAAGCGTAAGTAGTAAAAATAACTGCTGACGTTTATCACACATTTATTAATCTTCACGCAATGTACAAAGCATTTACATCTAACTCCCGGGACTCTGAGGGAGGCACTACCATTTTGATTATTGTACAGATGAGGAAAGTGACATTTAGAGACTTGCCCAAGGTCACAGTGCTTGTAAAGGGTGGGCCCAAAAGTCAAACCTCAGCAGTTTGACTTCAGAGCCTACCATGCAAACCACCATGCTAACTAAATTAGATGTGAAATGCAAGGCAGCTGGAAGAAAGGTACTTTTGTCATGGGTAGGGCACAGACTAGCTTTTTAAAAGATATTATGTCCATGTGTCATCAATTAGGAGAGTCCAAGGAGGCAGTCACACGTGCATGAATTCACTCTCAGGGAGCCATGCAAGCAGCCAGTCTCCAGTTCTTCTCATGCTCCCATTCTGTATGTCTGCAAAGGTAATTGTGCGAGGCTCTGGGGATGGCTTGGCGGCAAGGCACACAGCACATGTCCAAGGACAAACTGGAGCTCCAAGTCCCAATCTTTGTCCCTTTTAAACTATGCTTAAATATTCAGGCAGAGTTACTGCTTGGTTACCAAGAAGTAATTAACAAAAAATAATATATGCAACATAAAGCCCTGGGTGTGTGTGTGTGTGTGTGTGTGTGTGTGTGTGTGTGTGTGTGTGTGTTATACACATATTTTAAAAGATGGGGAAAAAAAGGATAGATTTCAGAAAAATCTCACAAGCTGGGTTTAATTCAACTCCGAAGTGGTGTAGTCAGTACAATCCCCAGGGACTCATGGGCTGTAAGCTTGATAATTTTGTGTTTGTGTTAGCATCAGAGTCTGCCTCTCTTCAATACTGCATGATTTACTATACTTTTGGGGATCTCTAAAAATAAATATGTGCTTCTCCCTACGTGTATCACTGGAGATATTTCAAACACAAAGGGCATTGCCCTGGGGAATAGAGAAAGTACCAGGGAAACGAATGTTGCTTTAACAGTATTCAACACAGTTTGATTGGCTGCAAAAGTAGGCCAAAAACAAGGTTTCTTCTTTGTTGGTAGAAATTGTTTATAGAGGATTTGGCAGAAAAATCAATGCTTTCATATCCTCCCTTTTCTTTTCAGGTCTCTTTGTTCCTGTTCTATGACGCAGTTCACAGGGAATTCTGATAAAAAGAACCCAAATGTCCCCTAGCTCTTTCACCCCCGAGTAACCATATTTCCCAGAGGATTTCCGTACGCCTAAGGTTGACATGCTAACCTGAAGTACACTGCAGCATGACCATTTCTCAACAAAGTCGACCCCGAAGATGATAGATTTATCTTATTAGGAGAATTTTAAGTAAGAGCAATTAATTTTCTTTGATATGCTTAGAAAGTGAAGTGTCATGGAAAATTACTGGTGACTAATTAAAGAGTCAAGGAAAATAAGCAGGAAAACCCAGAAATTTAACCTATGGACATATCTCTTTACTAATCATAAATCTGTAGATATAATTAAATAGGCACTTATGCATATAATGTGAAATAATGACCAGAATGACTTTATGAAACCTAATTCCTGATGGACTACTCTATTCTGCTTCTTTTTATTATCTGGCCGCACTGCGCGGCTTGTGGGATCTTAGTTCCCCGAACAGGGATTAAACCCGGGCCATGGCAGTGAAAGCGCTGAGTCCTAACCACTGGACCGCCAGGGAACTCCCTATACTGCTTCTATGGAAATGGGCCTATTGAACTAGGTAACCCAATGGATACCCAACTGTATCTATTAGTAACTAGATTCAAGTACAGTTTTGGATTCTGTTATCAAATGTTCTTAACAGCGTTTAGGAAAATTATGGTCAGATCTGCTTAATGCTTGGTGGATATGCCTGGCGTGTTCAAATCTGTAGTACAATCTTTTGTACAGGACTACTGAGTAATTATGTGCAGTGTGGAAGACCCTAGGGAGCATGCTCAATACACTGAATCAGTCTCCAACATTACAAAGGCTTCCTAAGTCCTGCACGGCATCCTTAAGATGCTATGGGAGAAAGCGAAGAAAGAAAAAACACAGCTCAGCTCCTGCCTTCAAGAATTTCAATCAGTAGTGAGTGAAAGTAACAAAAGCGCACATATAAAGGAAATAAATTCACATAAAAATGAGAGCACAAATTTATAAACTGTCAATAGCATTCCAAGTGGCATGAAGTCAATCCTAGGGTTCTCCCAGAAATAGAGATTTTTAAGTCAGGCTCTGAGGAAAAGTATGTTATGGCACAACATACTTGGAGCAGACTTGGAAGTGGAGCCATCCTGTCCATTGAATGACACGTAAAAGACAGAAGGTCAAGGAAAACAAGTACAGCACACGCAGATTTGTTGGAGTAGAGTTGAAGAATCTGCTTCAGAGATCAGCAAGAATTATAGGAGAGTAACTCAAGATTTGGAAGCCAAGCAGAGACAGGAAGATCTGACATAACTTTCAGTAGGAAATATTCTTTGTCGGGGCACTTCATGGTGCTTAACGTCCTCTCTAGCAGTAACATTTTAATTTTATCATCCTAAAATTATATCTGAAATGTACAGTGACAATAATATCTCAAATAAACAAAAGAGAAGAGTCACTAAGGCAGGAAGGCCAACCAGAATAATAGCAATGTTCGTGTTGATGTTGGCCGGAATTAGAATAGTAGTTATTCAAACAGAAAAGGAGAGTGGATGAATGAGACATCGAGGAGAAATATCTGCCTAATGGATAAACATTCAAGGAAAGGTAAAAATAAAGACTGTAAAAGAAATTCTTAGTGACTATCTTCATACCCAACACTCAAATGCTATCTAAAAGCTTATGTTTTTAAGAAATAAGAAATAAATCAACTTATATAAGAATTTCATAAATAGGTACAAGGATCATATTCCTGTTCTGTCCAGGCCCTTTCAACAGAATCAGCACTAGTGTAAAGTATGGGCGATCTCAGGAATGGAAAGGGATTTGAGTCGCTATCTAGGTTTATAAGTCCCGTGACTAGCAAGAAGCAGAACTGAGATTTGCATTTAGAACTTCTGGCTCTAAATGAGGTCTTCATTCCATTAATAGAAAAGGCTTTTTAAAATGAGCACTATAACCTACAACAGAGAAATCTGATAGGGAAATATAACCATGGTCAAATTTGGTCTAAGGAAGGGATAACTGACATGTACTCTACACCTGTGTATTAATCGAAATATACAAGTGTGCACACATACACATGCATGCAAATAGACAATCTCACAAATGCATGTGTAATTCTCACAGGACTCCCATTGGGGAGGTCATACCACTATTCCCAATTAACAGATTACAAAACTGAGAATGTGAGAGATTAACTGCCCAAAGAAATTAGAGGTAATCACTAGTCGAGCTATGACTCAAAATCCATGAACTTTCTACTCCACCATGCTATGTCAATTTCTTCATTTGTAAAACAGGGACAATAATAACCAAAGAACCTTTCTTGAGAGCTTCTTAAAATAATTAAATGATATGATCTCTTAATCAACACGCTCTTATAGGAGTGAAGTATTACTAGAGAAGAGTCTACAGACAGTTGGTCTTTGTTTTCACCCAAGAGTAATATAAACCGGTTAAATTAAAGAAAGAACTAGATTCGGGCCCCCAGTAATACCAGAAATGACACTGTACTAACCTTAGCTATATTAGCCCTCAGTTTTCATGCCTCAGTGAGGCTTTGAGAGCAGGGACGAATCATCACTGAAATGTGTACCTAGCACAGTACAGGATACACTGCTTACTGTTAATAAATTTTCATTTTATGAATGAATGGATTGCTGGATAGTGGAGGCCTTCAAGGTATTTACATTTCCAGATAGGAAATCTGTACGAGGAGACTAGACATTCAACTGACCGGAAAAAAAGTAGTTTTAAAGGCAAATTACTGATTTTTTTTTTCGTATCGGCCTTTCTATTCTCCCTTATTCTTTGATGAGATACACGTAGCCATTATGAAACAGAATAGAATTCCCTGATATCTCCCAACTGGTATTAGAAGGTATTGATTTCAGTCTTGCTATTTTCTGAGAGGCGAATAAGGTAATCGATGGGGGTTAAAATCAGTTTTCATCTTCACTCCATATGGGTGACCCTGTTTGAACCAAGAGCTTGGCTTCACATCAACCTCTTCACTCCCTCATTTCCAAAGGAGTTCACTCTGTTTTGGTCCTTCTTTCTACTGTGTTATCGTAACCTCCACAATCAGATCACGTTACTTCCCTACTTAAAATTCCTCTGTGACTCACCATTGTTTTCAGGATAAAATCCAAATTCCTCTGAACAGTGTACAAGGTTCTACAGAATCTGCTTCTTGGTTGCTTTTCTCACCACTCTCACCCCCTCACCAGTGCTCCATGCCTCCAACCCCGCTCTCTGTCATCCTGCCTTTGCACATGCTGCTCTCACTGTTGAGAATATTCTCCCCTATTCTTCAACCTGGTGCTTGATACATGTGGGAACCCAATACATGTCTTTTTAATGGTTGATAACTTTTCTTTAAACACCCTGGGTATGCATTAGGTGACAGTATATGAATCTCTGAAACTTAAAAATCCTTATTCCATACTAGCATCCAAAACTAATTCTCTCCCTTACACACACACACACACACACACACACACACACACACACACACATGCTTTCCAGAGGACATCACTGCATTCCTACCTCATGTTTCATCTGGAAGTTCTGCACAAGGTTGAGGTCAGTGAACATCCGGATTGTGCACAGTGCCGTTTCCAGGTCAGATAGCTCAAAGTCACTGAAGCTGAAGTCGGTGATTTTAAGGGTCTGGGCAGATGGTACCATGGCAGCCTTAGGTAAGGGGAGAAGAAGAAAGTGAGATAAAGCTGTTAAAGCAGCAGTGATTCACAAAGTTTTCTTGCTTTGCTATGGGGAAATAGCACACTGTGTTTATTTTTTTTTCCTTTTAATGTCATATACTAGAAATCTTTTAATGTAGAAGTTACTCCTTTTTTTTTTTTTTTTAAACTGAGCCACATGTGGGTAACTAATATGGTTCCAGGTAGGCCAGGTGGAGGAGAGAGAGTAACTGTACCTAGAACAGTAGGCAGAACTAAGGACTCCAGTGATCCTGCCCCTTTATACCTCCTCAGTGTTATTCGTTCAACAGATACTTATTGAGTAATTATTGGCCCCGTCCCAGAGGATAAGTGGTGAGCAGGATAATGATAATGTTCTAAGCATTTTACATTTAATTCTCAAGACAACCTTATGAAATCGATACTCTAGCTCCATTTTTCAAGTACAGAAACGTGAGCATGGATGAACACTTCCTTAACCATGGTAGCACAGCCAGGTAATGACTGGAGCCTGGCTTCCAATGCAGACAGACTATGCTGCTCTCAGATTTGACACAATCTCTTATCTAGAGACCAACAGAACCTACTTTACCCAATCCTGACCACAAGAATCACCTAGGGTGCCTATTAAAAATAGAATTAGCGGTCTTCCCTGGTGGCGCAGTGGTTGAGAGTCCGCCTGCCGATGCAGGGGACACGGGTTCATGCCCCGGTCCGGGAGGATCCCACATGCTGCGGAGCGGCTGCGCCCGTGAGCCATGGCCGCTGAGCCTGCACGTCCGGAGCCTGTGCTCCGCAACGGGAGAGGCCACGACAGTGAGAGCCCCGCATACCGCAAAAAAAAAAAAAAAAAAAAAATAGAATTAGTGATTCTGATTCAGTAGGCCTGGGATGGGTTAAGAAACTGGTTTTTTGGAGGAGGATCTGTTTTTTAATTAACATCCTCAGTTTTGATTTGTTAGTCATTTAATTGTAGTAAAACACTTGCAATTTCTTCAAATACACCTTGCTCTTTTTTTGTTTTTTAAAATCAATGTTCCTTTTACCTCCTGCTTCTCCTACTTTCTTTAACTAAAGGACTTAAGACACAGTTCCCATCCAAAGAAGAGTTAAATGCCCTTCAGAGCTAAGCCCACCTTGGGAATACCTGTTTAATTACACGAAGTTCACTATAATGTAATTTCTTGTTTGTCTCCTAAGTACACTGCGACTGACAGGTGGGGCTGTACCTTACACATCTTTGTATCCATTGTGTCTACTGATGGATACAGTTTTGGTATTTGTTAATATGAATATTTATTAAATGAATGGAAGGGAAAAAATCTTATTCCCTTCACTTAATTTGAGTTTTAAGTTCTGGTTTTAAGGTCCCAAAACTTCTTAGGAGAGTGGAGCCCATTAACTTGAGTTAGAAAACTAGCAGACCTGGCAAATGCATTCCAATTTGTTTGGTTTGGTACTGAATATTTTTTAAAAACCACCGAATTTGTTATACTATTTAAAAATTGGGAGAGTTTTAACAATAAAACAGGATTTCTGGCGTCTCCTGGAAAATCCGGCCACGTTGAGCCCCAATTCCCATGAAGCAATGCTGACCACAGCCGAGGCCCCCCGGCTCCCTCATACTGAGCAAAGCTGTCAGGCTTCTCTCCTAGATTTCCTGCCGCGCCCCTGCCGGCATGAGAACTTGTAAGAACCCTACTCCTCCATCCCCTTGACTATTCACTCTGCCAGCACTGTAACTGCCTTAGCCAGATGTGGCTGAGATTGACGTGATGAAAAGAGGCTTTAACTTGGTGTGGGGCAGAGGGAAGAAAACCAGGTTCTTGCCAATGTTTTTTCCTTGATTCCCTCCAAACCCCTTAAATTTCTTCTGAGAATCTGGTATATCACTTCTCTGCCTTCCCTCCATCTTTTGTGACGTAAAAAGGTCAAAACTACTAAAACCTTATGGAGCAATCTAGAACTTTCCCTACCAGCCTGAGGGCGCGCGCACATTCTCTGCTCATCGGGACCCTCGTGTTTTACTGACATATACCAGACCTGACTAAACTTTAAAAGAATGTCACCCTTTTCATACTCCAAACCAAGACTCTTTTGCCCAAGCCCAAAATTCACGAGGAAATGCGCCTTCTGTTCAGTCAATTCGACAGGCTAATGCGTGGGCTGAACTAGGGGAAGAAAGGAGGGCTGAAAATGCACCGAGAAAGGGTAGCGCTGTTTACACCAGCCTCCAACATCAAGACGGAGCAGACAGCTTGAGGGGACCGGGGAAGTGTGGAGGTGGGAGTAGGCCCACCTTTTAACTCAGAGCAGATGACAGCTGCTTCCCTTAAACATTGCACAAGAGAACAGATGTTTGTTCCTTAGGGCATCATTATTCTTAGAGCAGGAAGTTTTCCCTCTTTCCTTCCACAAAGGATATTCTAAACACTACGGGATGAAGACGGCCAACATGGCTTGTGCCTCGCTCCATTGTACACTCTAACTCCCGACAGCTCTCTCCTGAGAGCAAAGACGCTTCTCTTCTGCTTGTTCAGCCACGTCACACCACGACTCAACCTTTCTAAGCTGACCTGGGGGGATGTGCAGACATTTTCCTTCAGAACCTTGTGGTCAGTGATACAGAGGTTCGGAATTCTTGGGATCGATTGCTAATAAGCCATGAGAAAGTCACACATCATTTAAAGCTCTCGTAAACTGCTTCTTTGACCATCACAAGAGAATTCAACTTTCTGTCTGCCCTGAAAGGGCTTGGGATAAAGGGGATTTTAAGTAAAACATATTGCCTGTCATTCTAACTTACCATTTTATAAAACGAAATAGTCTACATCTTACTAATAGCAGGAAAAAAATATGTGGTATTTTCTGGGAGAGGTTATGTATATACAATTCTGGATTTTTATAGCTTCCTTCACTGACCGTTTGATTTGTTAGAATTTGCAAAGTGAGACTTCTGACTTTATTTTTCTTTGGGGGATAATATAACTTATTGCATCATGACGCTGAAGACAAACAACATATTTTATAGATTCTGTAAAGCTATAAATGTGTATATGTATTATGGCTGACTAATCCAATCTGAACTTCTGGAACTACGATACCACCTAACACTGCACAATACTGCTTATTTCCCCACGTGAAAGCACAGCGCCTGTGAACTCTCAGGCAACAGCAGTTCGACACTTTAGTGCTTCATCTGAACATAGTTAAGCCTTTCTAGGGTCGGGAGTTCTAATTTGTGTGAAATTAACCAAATACGGAATATAAAGGATATACAAAGCTCCCTGGGTTAAAGATTCAACCTGGCAAACCGTTTGGTAGTACAAAGTCATTTTTCTTCTGAGTTCTTTAATTATATCTGCCACTCAAACTCATAAAGAAACTAGTTACCTCTCGTGACTCTTTAGAGGAAATTCTTCATTCAAGTTCCTTTTTTATGACTCTTTTTTTCTAAAGTCTTGATCCCTTTTCACCATTCTTGCAAAAATTAAACAAAACAAAACAAAACTCTGGAAGTGAAATTCACTAAGGGTGGAACTGGACATATCCTCGGGAGTAGGACTGGATTGGGTTAAAGGAAGCAGTATTCAGAGCTATAAAAATACTTTAACTGCTCAGTGATCTTTAATTAAAACCAGCTGTTCTGAGTACCATCTGACTGATGAGGATCTATATAATAAACTGATCACCAGCCGGCATTATCCTAGATCAGCTACCACATCTGCATTTGGCATTAGATAATGATCATAAAAAGAGAAACCTGAAAGCAAGGTGAAGCAAATGGTAAAGGAATGTTTGCTATTAAGGGTTCTAGTCCCGATGTCCCACTGACTTTGTCACCCTGAACAAGATGTTCAACCTCTGCCCATTTTCTCACCTGTAAAATGAGGGGGTTGTCTCTAAGTTTTAATTTATCTCTGTGTCCACAGGACTCCAGGATCTATAACTGCCTTCTCACTTTGGAATCCAAGGCCACCCTGTGAGTGGCATCTAAATCTTGCCAGTGACCTTCCTGTACAGGCCCAAGCTCCATCTCTGACTCTCTCACCATTTAAGGTAAATGGATGGTGCTCCTTAGCTGTTACGGTTATACTATGCTTTTCATGGGTACGTGGTAGCCTCTATACTTACTGCAATAATGCTCTAAATGAAAAATTGAGTTTTTGGAAATTGCCATCATTTGATTTTTTTATGCAAGGTGGGGAGAGGTGTCTATGTTTTTGCCATTTGTTTTCAAGGTTAATTAATGCTGTCTCTTTCACTTCCGGGTCTCTGTGGTAGATACTGTAGCAAGATTCCATTAACATAACATCTATTTCAACCTTTTCCTAGTGAGCCTTCATTTTCTGAAGAGTTAAGAAAGCTCAAAAATATATTTCCCTGACTCCCTTTCAGCTAGGGTTCCAGATGAAATTTGGTTTCTTCAATGAGGTATACTTGAATTTCAAACTAACACAGTGCCTACCACATGAGGAACCCGTTTTTCTAAAATGTGGTTCCACTGGGTGTTATGCAGCTGTGGAGACTTCAGTTCTGGCAGCAGCTTTCTCACTCCCAAAATATGCTGCGATGGTTGATTCTTGAAGGAGATGGCCTAGTGGCTTTCTGATTCTGGCTTACATGAAAGTTTCCAAAGTGAGCCAGATCTCGAAACGCACGCACAATCTTATCCTGTGGGCTGCTGAATGACGGTGTAGGATGAAATCACCGACTTGCCGTATCTCTTATGTGAACGTTAGAGCATTGATCAGGAGCAAGTGGGGCACCAAGAATGGAACCGAGACATTTAAGAAGATGTGGATAACTACACATATCCCAAACCATTCACTCTAGAATATGTGTCTATAGTATATAATTTCATGATGCCTATACTTTACAGTCATAGCTTTTTTTCTGATAATTATATAATATTATATAATTAAGTTATACATATAGTCCTTCACTATTCTTTAAGTTCCAAGAGGACAGAGATTGATTACTTATTGTTATATTTGGAACACCTAATATAATACCCACATAAAATAGGGGATAAATGTGAAAGTATAAATGAAAGACTTTTTGTGATCACCCAGCACCTAATCAGTTCTTCATAATATTTACTTTAATTTGGCAAAGAGCTATAACACAAACATTAGTAATGAACCATGCTGAGTGAGACACAACGGATAAATTATAGACTATGCCTTCTTCTCTTACAGTTCAATTATTCACTTTATTTACTTTTGAAAATTTTTTTATAGTTGAATTCCCTCTTTCATCTGCACCATGAATACTTCGCTACTGTAATTTTAAAAACTCAGCTTCAGCTTGTTTTAAGTGTCATTGGATTTTGATTGATTCACTTGCAAGAACACTGGAAACTCAGGATGGGAAAGCAATGACCAAAAGTTTTCTACTTTTTAGCAGCTCTGGGTAGGATGTTACTTAAAATGGTCAACTCTAGATAACTCCCCTCAAGTAGAGAATTGGTTACACTTCACAAACAACAGGTTTACATTTATTTTAGAACACATGGTGCTTTTTTCTTCCTACCTGTTTTCCACCCACCTGTTGTTCTTTTTTGGCTAATTCAAAAATGAGTGCATACTTTTGTATGGTTGTTAGCATAACTGACACCATCTTGGGCCCATACAGTTCCTCCTGTCCTTCCACTGACCCTCCCCAGGACTGTACTATATGGTAAATCATTTCTGCGTCATCAAGGGCTTTGTAGTTAATAGATATTTTTAACAATCATTAGGTCCAGGTGGCCTCTATCCTCTGTTAGCTCCAAACAATGATGAAGATGTTCACTGACGAATTCCCGGCGCCCCTGAGACTAGCTACCCATTCATAAATCTTGACTTAGGAATGCACTCCCTGTTTCCAAGCACATACCCACATACCCGTATACCCTAGATTAACCATAAATGGTTATGGTGGTGTGGCCCCTTGGTGGGGTGGAGTGCAGCTGTGAATGCTTCCAAATTGTTGTCCATCCGATCCTACCCTGTAAGTTACACTACGATGAACTGATCCATTGATTGTATGGAGCTGCCTGCCTTGTTTTTCAGTCTCAAGATACCTTCTCAGTTTGGTGGGCACTTTTCATTCCCTCCATCCCCCAACAACTTTCTTGATGGTGCATAATTAGAATGGCTTGGAAAAGGCTTGGAACATGACGGAGAAGATGAAGGCCTCAATGTTGCTCCTACTACATTAGGAGAACTGCTTTTCCTCCCACTATCACCACTACTAACAATAACTGACACATAATAGGCGGGGGAGGCATATGTACCAGGAACTCTGGTCACTACAACTCTCTGAGGTAAGTTCTTTCATTATTCTCTTTTTGCAAATGAAGAAACTGAGGCTCAGAGAAGTCACAGATTTACCCGAGATCACGGAGCTGGAATCTGAACCTAGACATCTCTCTAGATTCACGTTCTTAACCATCATGCTATATTCATGAAAATGAAAGCTCTATGACCAGTTAGCCACTGTTTTATTCATTTCAACAACTATTAAATTATTTCTAGCTTCATAATCACTTTAAGAAAAAAGAAAGCGTAATCTTGTTGAATGCATTGAAGGATCGTGAATTGTGTTATTTCATGCTAGATTGTAGGCTTCCTAAAAGTCTGAATTTTCCAGAATCATTCACTCAGTTACTCAACAAAACATGTAAACCAGGTTCCTGTTAAGCAATCACTAAATAGTAGCTATTATTATTATGACTCAAGAACTAACAGTCTGATGGAGAAGACAGACACACAAAAAATTGAAATATATCGTTTAAGTGCAACAACACAAGGATGCTAATAAGTTTGCGTAAGTGATCCCTAACAACACAATGACAGAGAATGTAAGTACACATTTAACTACCTTTTTTAGTCACTTGTAATAGTTAATTTTATGTCGCAACTTGACTGGCCACAGGGTGCCCAAATGAAACATGATTTCTGGGTGTGTCTGTGAGGGTGTTCCTGGATAAGACGAGCATTGGAATCTATGGACTCAGTAAAGGAAATTGTACTCCCCAACGTGCGAGGGCATCATCCAATCCACTGAGGGCCCGACAGAACAAAAGGTGGAAGAAGGAGGAACGTGCCCCTTCTTGCTTCCTCCAAGCCCACTGGAATGGGGGTATCTCCTATCTTCTCAGGCACTGGGCCTGGGATTTCAACAATCAGCTCCCCTGCTCTCAGGCCTTTAGACTCAACTCAATGACACCGCTGGTCTTCCTGGGTCTCCAGTCTGCAGACAGCAGACTGTGGACTTCTCAGCCCGCACAAGCATGTGAGCCAACTCCTCAGAATCTCTCTCTCTCTCATTTACGCATATATAAAATCTCCTTCTGTTTCTTTTTCTCTGGAGAATCCTGACTAGTAAGGTCACCTACTTTTCTAAAGTCAAAGAGAATTGTTCCTGAGCTTTATCAGTACCTTACTTAAGACAAATGACAGCCCTTCTTTTATTCAACTATTTCTTATTATGAAATAAGTCCATTTACACAACAAAAAGGGACACACTGGGGTCCCTTTTACACAAGCGTGGAAATGAAACTTTATAGGAAATAATACGTTTATAAAATGTATAGTCTCCTTGAAGCCCATAAATCACATGTTCATGGAAAATAATACTCTTGGGTATGGTAAATATAAGGGTCATTTAAAAATTATTGAGTTTCATATTTTTGGCGGATGTCTCATGAAAAAGGTTTATATATTTAGCCTGTGGCAAAGTCTCTGGTAACCTTGGAGGAAAATAAAGACATGTGGCTACACAATTTGCTCAACTGTATAATCTTTACACAAAAAAGGTCACACTGCAATCAAAGGCATTCTGCCTGCCTGAGGTCTGAAGTATCAAATCTCAAGAGCTAAAATAGAAATTACAGAAACAACTCCTAATTGTCAACTCTTAAGAAAGGCCCTTATTCAGAAAGTTATTTATTAAATTCAGTCTGAAAGAAAGGCAGCCACTGAACTTGGTCTTCCATAAAATGTCAAATTCTTCCAATTAGCTTCAGTGTTTTATGAAGGCATTTTGTTACATTACTCCTTGATGTTTATTCGATACAGATGTTAAGAGGGAAGGAGATTTTCCTCAAGGATCCATTCTTTAAGGAAATTATTTTCAGGAATAAAATTAATGTAGGTATTTGATGAGTTTATTGGTAGCCACAAGGAGAGATGCTCAGTCAGGTATTTTAAGTTCTCCTTATCAGTCCCCATCACTAGCCTGCCTCTTGGGGCACTCTTTTATGCAGAGCAGTTTGGGTCTGGGTCTCTTTACAGAAGGCTAATGTCTCTCTTCCCCATGTTTAACATGCACAGAAAATGTGTTTTCAAAAAAAAACCCCACACAATTAGTTTACAAGGCTGTTAGAATATATCTTTCTCTAAAAAGGAATTGGATCCAAATATGAATGAGAAAGAAACCTACTAATACAAAGAGAGGTGAATATTCCAACTCAGCATGTGGAACCAAATCTTAAAGAGAATAAAGAAGTGAATAAGCCCTAGCAGGACTAGATTAGCATATTTTCTTCAATAACTATATTAACATATTTTATTATTTTTCCTTCTTTCTAACATTATATAAATGGATTCCTTTAAATCTCAGTAGGGAAGAGGCACAGACTATAAAAACAACTTGAATAATGAGCATAAGGTTTTTCAAAACCATGTAATGAAGGCACATAATAATGTCAAGATTCCAATAAAATACATATATGCTTATAAGTAAAACTTCAGAGAAAATGTGTGACCACCATACTTTGGAGCTAAGACTACCACTGGAAGTAATCCACTAGTAAAATCAAAGCAAAATAGGTAAGATTTGCTTGTCAAATGAAAGTAGGAAGAACCAAACAATCTATTAAATCTTGCAACGTGGAAAAGATATATTCATGTTATAGATGTCTATAAAAATGAATGCATCAACTGACAGTGTACAGGAAGTCCAAAGGACCCAAATTGTTCCAGAGTATTTCTAGCACTTTTTAAGGAAGAAGATGCCTTACTGGATGCCTTGTTGGCTACAGTTCAGTGACACTAGTTATCTAGATCATAGGGTCAACTCTTCTTTATTATTATCTGCTCAAAATTTTCCATTTATAATTTGACTATCCATAGAGATTTTCCCCCAAAGTGAAGGAATGTGATGATCATCTTGACATAAGGAAGTGGCTCTATACTCTAACGCTGCCTTAGGCAATAGAGATTTGGGTCAGGTATCTGGCTCTGCCCCTTTCTGCTGTTACCTGCAGCATTCACACACATGCCTGATCAAGAGGGTTCACTTGAAGTTTCTGGCTCTGAAAGGTTAAGGTCAAGATGAGGTATAAATTCTGTCCTAGGAAATCCTGCCTAAGTGGCCAGCTTTTCCCTCTCTCTCTATTTTGATACAGAAGACCTTTCAGGATCACAACAGGGTCTCAGTTTGCTTTGAGATACATTACGTGTGATTAAAGAAACTGCTATAAAGCAGAAGCTGTAGGGATTGGAACTGAATCAGCACTGACTCCATGACAAAACTGAGAAGTTTATTTTAAAAAACTAAACTCTAAAACGTATTTATTTACTGTTCTTCTAGCAAGAGAAGGCAGAAAAGGCAATCAATCAATCAAATATTCAGTTACTTGTAATACATAAACATTTATTTCATTCTGATATCTTAACTAACAACTTTCTAATAACCATAACCAGGCCAGCTGGGGTCCTTTTATTTTTAGCTCAGTAACTTGTAAGGATCATTAAAAGGTATATGGCAAAATGCTTGTTTGAGGCCCTATTTCTGCTACACCCAATTTTAAGCCAAGAGAAAATAAGATTAAAAATGGGATAAAAACTCAAGTTAAGCAAGGGAAAAAAAGGATTCTGAATTTCCTATCAACTTTGGTATACTTTTATGACTAGAAAACTTTTCTGAACATAGGCATAAATATTTAGTATACTTAAGCACATTATTTAATTCTTTCAAGAACTGATTTCTAAAAATAAAAATTGAGAAGCATTTGACAGCTTTTCAATTTATTTTAGGTTTTAAATTGAGATAAACCATCAGACACATGACTAAGACAGCAATTTTGGTAATTTCTGGATGATGCAGACACCTGTGTATTTGGGGCTGCAAAGGAATTTTTATTAGGATGATAGAAAACGGAATTGAAATCAGTTGCTGAATTCCAACCAATTCAAATGAATTATTTGACCTACAAGCTATGTTATCCTAAATTTCTCAACGCAGCTGCCAGAAATCTATTTTCCAAACGGAACAACAGATGGTTTTGAACAATACTGCAATATAGCAATTCTCAGTTTTTCCAAAGTGTTTTTCTCTGGCTAAAATTATTAACATAATTGAGAAAATAATTTTCAAATTTTTCTGAAAGACTATGCTATTTTCAAAGTAAAAAGCAAAGTTTAATATCCTAATGGATTTTTTTAAGCATTATCTTTAGAAATGACTCTATTTGCTAGTTTTTATTTATCTAAAACAACGAAGTGTACCCTTGCCCTCATTTTAGAGCTAACTTAATAATCCCACAAAGCCTGCAAGCACTTCAAAATGTATCTCTCCATGTGATCATTTCCAGCTCACAGTATGCAGTTAGTTCAAAACTTTATCACTCTACGAGGATTACACAAATGGGCAATTAAGTCTGATGTGAGAGATACTTTAAACCTCTAAACCTTTGTAAATAATTGAAAAACGTCTCATTCCTTCAAACATCACCGTGAACAAAAGAAATACAGCCAATTCGAATGAGGCTAACCCCTAAAGAAGCTTAATCTTTCAGATGAAATCATCTCAAGTTCCTTCAACTGTTCTTGGCAGATGACTCAGCTTCCTACTCGGTGATTTAAATAACATCTACAAGTCCTGATTCTCTTTCCTTCTTTCCTAGCGCATTCTCTCCAGTGCTGTGCAATGACGTGTGGGCTTTGGGTCTGGACTGCCTGGATTTAGTCCTGGCACCATCACTCACGATCTGGGAGATCCTGAGGAGGACAATCTAAACCCTCTCAACCTCAAATTCCATTTTCAAAATGCTAAAACTGACCTTATAGTATGGCTGTGGATTTAATACACTTAAGTTAACACACACAAAGAACTTCAAACATGCCAGGTATATAGTAAGTATATAGTAAGTGCTCAATTAAGTGTAGCTATTATTATTTATTATTTACTATTACTACTATTATTATTATTATTATCCCTTTTCTCTTTAATATCTAGGCCACTTCAAGGTCCAGACCTCTTTCAATTTCTTGAAAGAAATTGACTAAATTTCTTAGTCTCACCCTCACCCTGGACCTTACGCCTTTGTCCAAGAACATGCTGGCTTTCCTGCTTGTGAGCAAACCCTGCTCACAAACACAAAACGAAACAAGTAAAAAACTTCACATGATGCAGCCAACACCTGTCTTGGCTATTTCACTCTCTTTCATACAAACCATATTTTTAAAAATAGTCTGTATTCATTTCCTCCATTTTCTCACCATTTACTCATACCCTTTGCAGTTTCACTCCTGAAGTTGCCTTCTAAACAATCACCTAATCACTGAATCCAGCAGCCTTCTCAGTCCTATTTCTCAACCTTCCTATAACAAATGATGGGATCTCCTTTCTTGTAAAAACTGTTCTACTAGCCTTCTGTGCCACTGCCTAGCCTAAACCTTCCTCCCAGTTTAACTCCCACTTCGCTGCTTTAGCTGGTTTCTTTTCCTACACCTTCCATCTAAACCTATACCCACAAGAGTTCTGCCTGCAGCCTTGCACATCTTTCTGCACTCTCCCCAACTTGCTCCATTCCCAGTCTTTCACTACCATGGGACTCCCCCAGATCCCATGATTTAACTTCCAAATCACCGCCTCTAGTTCTGCCCACCAGCCCCTCCCCACTCTAGACCTGCCCTTCCTGGTTGTTGAAGATGTCTATTTGGTTGTTCACTTACCTCAAACTTACCATGTTCTAAATCAAATCTATCCGTTTTCTTTCTTAATATTTCCACTTTTGTTAATGAATGGGATGATCACTCTCTGAATTACCAAGGTCAGGACATCTGAATCATCTTTAGCCTTCTCTCTCCCTAACAGCCCATCACAGATAAGACAGTGATTATATGCATGCATTCTGGAGAGAGACAGTGTGAGTTTGTATCCTGACTCTCCACTTCCTGCCACTGCGACTGTGAGCACGTCCCTTGCTTCATAGCACAGCTGTCCTGTTTACATGAGAAAATGTATGTAAGGGCATGGAGGGTGAACATTTGGCAAGCCATGATGATGACGACAAAGAAAAAGAATCTCAATGATCTCAGTGACCCTTCTCATTCCTTACGTGACTCTCATCAAATCTCATATAGACTTTATGTTGTCTCAAGTAAATTTAAACTCAGAGGGTCAGTCTTGGTTGTCAATGTGTAAGTGGCTCGAATTTTCATTAATCTCATCCAAGGCAGTCTCAATCAAGACCTAGAACACCTGATATTCCACTTACATATCAATGTGGTTTTCTCTCATAGTATCCTAAATAAGAATGTAGTGAGAATTCAGCAACTGACCTTATTTGAACCCAATTTCAAATAACATTCTGTAAGCCATATGATCAGAAATTAAAATCTCTCAATTCTTAATAACACAGAGTATATTATCAGTTACAAGCTATAAAATCTTTGCTGTTATTACTCTAACCAACCAACCACCTTGCAGTCACCTGTCCACACTTCCCCATGAAGTGAAAACTAAATTTAATTTTGGCTTAAGAAAGATGTAAAGATTATAACAATTATTGGAAAAATATCAGAATCATATAATGTATTACAAAATCAATATGATGCTATCCTTTGCTCTGTGTTATTAGTGAGTTTCTAGCCCTGCAAGAAAGTAGGTTTGATTAGATATTTTTATAAATGTCCATATAAATATGTACCACATTTAATTAAATGTCTAGGGGACCATTACCAGTAGAGGCAGTTGTCCTGAGAGAAGCATATTTATGTATTAATTAGATGCCTCTAGTTAGTCATTTCTACAAAGAAAGAGGAAGAGGATTACCGCTAAGTATTGGAGCTCTCGTGTTTCTTCCTCTGCAGCTGAAGCATGATATGACAGAACCTACAGGGCGAGAAAAGAAGGAATGCAGGTTATACAAAAGAGGACTACCAAACACAGACCACAATTTCAAGCCTGAGATTCTGCTAAAACTTCCTGCAGAGACAGCTAGACTCTTCAGAACATCATATCTTGTTTGCTGCTTTCTTCAACAGAGAGAAAATCCCAGACTTTGATTCAAATGCTTATTACGGAAACAGAAAGTTATACTCCCTATGTTCAAAGAAAACTGTCACTTTTCCTCTGACATTGTTGATATAACAAACACATTATTTATAAGCCATTAGGTCAAACTTGGCAGAAAATTTTGGGTCACTTTCTTTTAAAAAAAACTGACTTCAGTTATTTTTACTTGTGTACAGAATCAAGATAAAAGACGTCTGCATAAACTGACATTTTAACGTTGATATTTGGAAAGAAAATAGCCTAGAAGTGGCTCTCAGATGAAGTATGTAACCACTGCAGAATTCATAAGGAAAAACTGCACAGCGGAGATATAATGTCACACAGACTCAAGGATCCTTTTACACTCATATAATTCAAGAACTGAGAAGAGTAGGGCTGGTCTATAAATCTATCCATTAACAGCTGAGGACACCTAGGCTTAGGGATCCTCATGACTTGGCTGTGAGCTCACACCCGGTGAGAAGACAAGAGGGCCTAGAACCCAGCTTTCAACTCCCAATCTAGTACACTTCCCATCACCCTAGTGAGTTAAGTTGTAAGAAGATGGTAAGGCAGGTTTACTGTCTTCTTATAACTTAACATGAGAATCACTCATTCCCATTTTCAAAAGTGATAACTTTTAAGTAATGGAATAATATTTTAGACATTCTTTTAAACCAAGGTAGTGATTGCATTTTAAACTATCATATTTTAAAAACACATTTTTAAAACTTCATTTTTGACAGAGTCAACACAGATTTACTAAAATCCCTCAAAGTTTTAAAATCAGTGATAAAAAGGTATCCCATGTTCAGACTTTAAATGGTGAGCCAAGTAATTCAGCAACCCAAACTAGTTTCCCTTGAACTAGTTTTTAAAATTTTAAGCAATTCAAAATCTAAAGCCAAATGGTACACACATCTACTATCTTGTGATTCAGAATGCTATAATACTGTGATACGCCTGATTTGTCTTAGTGTTTGAACCATTAATCACTAGGAAACCTCAGGAACCTTGGAGTTGCTGTCTCCTGCTCCTGTGAAGTGGACAGGTCATGGCTAAGCTGCTGCTGACAGCACAGAGGTGGTTTGTTGAGAAAGGCTAAGGCTATGACCATGAATTCGTCTAATATAAACCAGTGCAATGCAACATGGATAAGTGAAGAAAGGAATAACATGACATTCTAAGTTAAAAAAATTAATTTCGTCACACACTGAAGATAAAAATAGCACCTTACTCGTAGGGTTGTATGGATTAATTTTGTTAACACAAGTGAGAACACAGAGTAAGCATTTGATAAAGGTTAGCTATTATTGTTGTTGTTTTACTGTCATTATAATGATGTTTTCCAGGTCAAAATAATTCCCTGTCATAAGAAAACATGAGGGGTTCATGTCCTTAGCTTTTATCCAATACATCAGAAGAAAAACTTTTTTCAAGGTTAAACCTGTGATTGTACATATGCCTTCCTATAATGAATTGAAATTGAAATGTATATATTAAGTGAAAGCCTAATGACTCATATTTAACTGAAGTAAAACCATAGTGTAAAAATAGAAATAAATCTCAATCAGGAAAATATTCAGAGATTTTGAATAAAATGATATGTGGGATTTGCTTCAAAATAATCAATGGATTAATAGGGAAGAAGAGTGCAGAGAAGTGAGCAAGGGTATGGACGGAATAATAGTAACCACAGGTCAGTAATTACTGAAGACAGCTAATGAACACATGGGGGCTCCTTAAGCTATTCTCTCTACTTTAGCATTATGTTTGAAATTTCCCAAATAGGAAGTTTTTTAAAAAAGAGATAACTTCTAATTGATAGCTGGCTTAGATTCAATTCTTCAGTGCAAAGCCATGGAAACAGTAAAAAAAAATTTGCTTAAAAATTGTATATACACATGCACACACACGTACATATATGTACATATGTGCATATATGTAATTTGAAATATATGTATATTTGTTTGTATATATACACACACATACATATGTGGGTGTGTATTTGAAACAGATTTCTACCGGTTTCTAAGCCAAGGTCTCTTACGTAACACTATAGCAAAACTATTAGTGTTATATATTCACATTAGAAAGTAAAGCATACCATCTTGGTTATTGGTAAATCTTGACTTATATAGCCTTCTAGCTCTTTAGGTTAGGTATCTGTTTATTAGGGGTTGGAGGAAAAGTTAATGATCCATATCCCAAACATTGATTTCCACTGATCTCTACTAGCTAAGAGTAGGCAAACATTAAAGTATATTTCACACCAGTGTATGAAGGACTAAGTAATGCCCTTTATGAAGTCTATTTCCCTAAGTTGGTCTATGATGTAAGAAATTTCCATGTTACACGAAGTGAACATCTTCAGGCAGTTAGTGAAGTACATCTGGAAAGGGCTGGCCCACTTGGGTAGGCTTGTCCTGCTTGGGAGGGAGTCTGCCTGAGGTCAGTGCCCCAAGCCAGTGGTTCACATTCACAGTCACCTGGGGGAGCTCTGTAATAATGCAGATTCCCAGCCTCTACCCAAGACTTATTGAATCAGAATTTTCAGAAGTGGGATCCACAAATCTGTAATTTGAAAGACTTTCACTTTTCCTCATTTCTGATTCTGAGTGCTTAGGATTTCTGTTTCTGTTTTTTAAAATGTGTGAATACAACTGCTCACAAGGAGAGATGGGGAGGCTCAGGCAATGGGGAAGGGACAGACGGGGTGCAGTGGCAGTAGACGTCTGTGTGAATGGATTATTAAGGTCAAGGACTGCTTCTGGCCGAAAAAGCAGAGGAATGAAGGGACCAACGGCTGGAGCTTTGGTTTGGTCATAAGGCCCCTGACAAGTTTCTAAAATATTCTGGGTCTCAGTTACCTCAGCTGTTTAAATGAGAGAAGGATCTGATCAGCTAAAGCACATGACTGTCGTAAGGATACAGTGATATAACAGACACCAAGAGCTGTTACAGGGAGAGGTGTAAGTTGAGAGTTTGGCCATAGAGACTGAGAAGTCTGTAAGTGTCAGCCCACCTCTAATGTGACCATCTGCTTGGCCATAGCTCTCTCCACTGCTTCGTACATCTGTGTGTTCTGGATCCCCAAGCCACAAAAGATGACAAAAGCTTCCAGAAACTGTTCATCATTTCGGTTGAAAGGCTTAATTTTGCCAGTGGTCTCCTCCATCTTATTAACAAGTTGGCAAACCCCTGTAAGAACCCAAGAAATCAAGCAAATGTTACTATTCATCATCACAGCTCTCACTGACTTTAAGACCCCCCCCCCCCACAAGACTGTCTCACACTTTTCTCTTAGGAATGCTTGGTATCTCCAAATAAGCAAAAGAATCCTCACAAATATAAGCTAGAAAAGTCATCTGAATCAATTTACATGAGAACTTGTTTCACATAGCCCTAAATGTATGTTGTCTGTGTTCAAAAAATCCTAGAGTACTATTTTCTTCCAGACTCGGTCGCGAATTTCAGATCAGCTGAGTCCCCAAAGACAATTTGTCCTTTGGAAACTAATTGGATTTTTGTACATTTGCCAAGAGAGCAATTTTGATGCACATCAGAATTTTGGGTCACACAGACTGCCTTTCCTTACTGAGAAACCAGAAGTTAAATAACACAATTACATACAAAATAGAATGGATGAAACAGACAATTTACATAGACAGTCTAAAGTTTCAAATATGCACCTCTGCATCCAGGAGAATCATATTTCCAATCATTTTTGATACTACAAATAAATGCACATAGAAATGTCTGTTTAGTTAGAAATAAAAGCAGAACTAATCTTTGGAGACAATCGTAACCTAACCTCCCAAATCCTGGCCTTTCTTAGAAAGTCAAACACGTAGTTGATATGAATGGAAGATTACATCAAATCTTTATTGAACTAGTTCTATGGGACTCTGAGGCTAGTGGTCTCTGTGAGGAGTTTGATGACCTTCTACCTCTGGGTAACACACTGTTGTTAAAGTCCTCATCTCTTCTGTCTCTGCATATGTAATATAGACTTCCATCATGTGCATGTAGGTACAGTGCTTTAATACACACATGAACTCTAGTCTGCACAGTTTATACTGTGAGAAAGGTGTGCCCACGCCCATTTTACAGATGAAGAAACTGAGTCTCAGGAAGGTTAAGTCATATGCTCCAGGTCACTTAGCTAGTATGCTTATGTCTAAAATTGAAACCCCAGCTCAGCCTAGCCCCAAAGGCTAGTTTATTACCACATTGCTGCTCTGTGCCTTTTCACCCCCATCAGATCATTGCTAGCAGTTCCCTGACTGCATTTTGCTTGCCCACACCTTTGCCTATGCTTTTCCGCTGGCCTATACTGCTCCCCACTGCTCTCTTTCCTGTTGTCCAATAGATCCCTACATGCCCTTCACAGCGAGCTCCCACAGGCCTCCCACTTCCCGGGTGAGGCAGGCACTTCTCCTTTCTATCTCCTTAACTTTATCATTTGGAGTATCATGGGGGATTTTATTTCTGTCTTTCTTTCTGGACGTACATATCTTGGGCTTAGAGATTTTATTTTTTCAGTTCTACTTCCTCAGCCAGCAATGCCTGGCATATAGCAGGACTCAAAAAATGTTTACTGAGTTAATGAAAGAATGAAGGATTGCGGCCCTGACCCAAACCACTTTCCCATGAAGTCTATATTCTGTTATATCTTATTTTTCCTGGAGCACAAAAGGATTTTATAGCGTCCGTGATGATGCATGGTTGCACATGAAATCCCTTTATTACCACTGGTGTGCACTTTATCTTTAACCCTACAAATTATCTGTATTCTCATGTTGCTCTTTTTTGTTTGTGGGAGTTTTTCTACTTTAGACAGTAAAGGCATCCTTATCTATCTGTATTAGTACGGCAGAGATTACTTCTCTAACACATTCCATTATCAAGAAAAATTTTAAACAAGACATAATGAATCTGGACACTGCAAGTAAAAACTGTGAGTAAATATGGCAACCGGTATTCATTATCTTAAAAGACCATGTCCCATGTACGGTAAAAACGCCTGGGTTATATCCTCCAACCTTTGTGAATCCCCAAATTATAAATATGGAACTGTTTATATAGGCTTCTGGCTATCTCCCAAATCACATTTTCTTGAGGGTCACGCATTCTGTGCCTTATCCTCACATCACAATGTGACTGCCTTTCAATTTTTACTAAAGTTTTCTCCTAGTTGATGGCCATTTTTCATAACCGAGATTTTTCTTTTTGTCACTGCATAAGATTGATTGCATGTATGGGAAGGAAAAGACAACCCGGAGGGGTTGAGACGTGGCCATCAGGCAGTCTGCTGGGCCTGGGACCGAGGTAAGGAACTCTTTCCTGGACAGCGGTTCAAATCTGGGCCTCAGCCAACAGTCATTGAATGAATATATTAAGCGGTATTAACTAATACCTCAGGAATTGAAAGGTACTAAAATGGCATGTTAAGTGTACAAGTAGGAAGAGTTGGCTGTAACAACCACAGCTCAGGGCAGAACAGCTAAAGTGTGTCTGTGTCACAATCCACCTCTATAGATACAGACACGCAGACACAGAGTTACGCTCAGGGCAAGAAAATGGGTAAAGACAAATTATCCCTTTAGGAACATAATTTAATCCTTCTTTGAAAGCAGTCACATTTATACAGCATTCAAGACAATCCTGTTGATCTCTTTACACCCTTCATAAAATTTAATTCTATCAAACAAAAATACCCAAGTCGGAAAAAAAAAAAAAGCTATGAAGAAGAAAAGGTTCATAACAAACAAATAGGGTTCTTTGAGAAAATGTAAAGCTTGGGCCCATTTACAGATGGTTTTCACAACTTATTCATTAAAGATCTGGAAGAGTGGATGAAGAGTACAATAATGAAATTTAAAACTGGTCATTTGAAATGCCACATCTACTAGTAAGCCATATAAAATCAGAATCACTTATATATAAAAACAAAGTAGTTATTGCAGAACCAAAAATAAAACAAAATCACTCAACGAAAACCAATAACTGTATACAAAAATAAAATAAAACATTCAAAAACATATTAGGAGAAAACCAAGAAGAAGTACAGTTAGATAGCAAACTATCAGTGTTAATATTAGAGTTCACAA
This sequence comes from Monodon monoceros, assembly GCF_005190385.1. Classification (NCBI taxonomy): domain Eukaryota; kingdom Metazoa; phylum Chordata; class Mammalia; order Artiodactyla; family Monodontidae; genus Monodon; species Monodon monoceros. The sequence goes on from NW_021703777.1 coordinate 115,570,292, forward strand.
AGTACTTGTCTAGACATTATTTCACACGGTCATCACAGCAGCTCTGAGAGCTAGTTGGCACTGAAGGCATCTCTGGAAATTATGCTGAAGGGACCAGACAGTTTCTAAACACACACTTATGTTTCCTTTTCTATAATTCCAGGGATCGGATGTTGTTACCAACCACAGTTTTCCTTTTGGCCTCTTGGCAGAGCAGGGGGTCAATTCTTATATCCTGCTTGTGGTCTCCTGTCCTCTCTCCTGCACAACATGGGCTCCAAAATTAGCATCCTGTCTTGTTAATGTGTAAGACTTACCCTTCTACCCTTGTCACCTACCTTGCAAATAATTTTTTCGCACTTGTTATTTGTCAATTATCTTAATTTAGGGAGTTTTTTGGTTGTAGAAAAGATTTCATTTCTCAAGTAACTAAAACAGTTATCTTTTAAGTTTTCAACTATAGTGTCTTGCTTTTAAAAGAAGCTTCCCCATTTTAAAATTACATACAAGCCTATATTTTCCTCTGGCACTTTTACAGATTCATTCTATCACATTTAATCTTTTAATTTTTTTCCCTAAATTGCTACTGGATTCTTGCAAAACATAAATAGTTATCCATTCTTTAGTAATTTGAATTGTCACCTTAAATAATAAATTCATACTTATTTCAACTATGTACTTTTTTCACATTTAAATGTTATGAAATCAGTATGCATCCTAATCAATTGCTTGTCATTATGTAATTGAAATCATTTTTCTCTTTCTTAAAGATATATAAAATGGTGTCTTTCAACCAATGGCACCTTAGAAACAATGAAATATACTCTATTATGCACAATAACACAACTGTCATATCAGACTTGAGTCTGCATTTAGACTTTCTACTGTGTTCCATCAATCTTGCCATCTCTTCTAGCACACATATAATACTTTTAATAATGTTACTTATACAGCATTATTTTAATTTCTGACAAGGCAATTCTCTATCCATCAACTCATTTGATTATTTTTATGCTATTCTTCCAGATGAATTTTATATATGTTGGTCAAGAACTCCTCTACCCCCTGAAAAAAATATCTTATGAGGACATGTATTAAAATTGATAGAAATCTGATCTGCAAAAAGTTAACATCTTAAATAATAGATTCTTATTGTCAGGAAGTGTTGTATCAGTTCACTTACTTAAAGATAACTTAAAGACTTTCAAGTTATCTAGTAGACTTTTATAGTTTTCCTCATATAGATGTTCCTATTTCTGACCAAGTTTATTCCTTGTTACTATTGTAAACAGGATGATTTTTCCATTATTATTTTCTAACAAATTTGTCTTGGCTTGTAAAAAGTTATTTTCTTTTAATAATTTGATAGCCAGGAACTTCCACAAGTCTCTTTTTAGATAGGTACTTTCAGCTGATTCTTTTAGGTTTTTTCATTCAACAATCATATCATTTTGTAAGTTATTTTGCCTTTGCGTTTTCCATGCCTCACCTTATTTCATCCTTTCCTGTCCTCTGATTGCTTTGGTAACAATTTACTTTGGGCAAGAGTTGTTTTGTTTTGTTTTGTTAGTGACTTTAAAAATATAACTTTCTCAACTACTTCCATGAAAAAAAAATTAACATCTTTATTGGAGTATAATTGCTTTACAATGTTGTGTTAGTTTCTGCTGTATAACAAAGTGAATCAGCTATATGTATACATATATCCCCATATCCCCTCCCTCTTGCGTCTCCCTCCCACTCTCCCTATCCCACCCCTCTAGGTGGTCACAAAGCACCGAGCTGACCTCCCTGTGCTATGTGGCTGCTTCCTACTAGCCATCTATTTTATATTTGGTAGTGTATATGTCAATGCTACTCTCTCACTTCGTCCCAGCTTACACTTCCCCCCTCCCCATGTCCTCAAGTCCATTCTCTACGTCTGCATCTTTATTCCTGTCCTGCCCCTAAGTTCGTCAGAACCATTTTTTTTTTTAGATTCCATATATATGTGTTAGCATACGGTATTCGTTTTTCTCTTTCTGACTTACTTCACTCTGTATGACAGATTCTAGGTCCATCCACCTCACTTTGTTTCTTTTTATGGCTGAGTAATATTCCATTGTATATATGTGCCACATCTTCTTTATCCATTCATCTGTTGATGGATACTTAGGTTGTTTCCATGACCTGGCTATTGTAACTATTGCTGCAATGAACATTGGGGTGCATGTGTCTTTTTGAATTACGGTTTTCTCTGGGTATATGCCCAGGAGTGGGATTGCTGGGTCATACGGTAGTTCTATTTTTTGGTTTTTAAGGAACCTCCATACCGTTCTCCATAGTGGCTGTATCGATTTACATTCCCACCAACAGTGCAAGAGGGTTCCCTTTTCCCCACACCCTCTTCTATGAAAAATTTTAAACTCTCCTTCTGTTAGTATTGGTTATTACCAATTTTTATAGAATTTCTCCATTTCATCAAAACATATTATTTTTTTGGTACATTGTATTATCTAACATCTTTTAAAGTTTCTTCTGTATCTGTAATTACATTTCCTTTCTCATTCCTATTTGTGTTTCTTTTATTTCCCTCATTATCTGTGTTTATTATTATTGTGTTTGCCCATTATCTCGTTTTACTATCCCCTCTCATTTCATAAATTTATCTTTTCAATTTCTTTGCTCACTTTCTTCCTATTTATTTGTTTACTTTGGGGGCAGCACAGAGGGTGAGAAAGAGAAAGGTGCTGTCTTTCTAATTTCTTCAGTTGAACACTTAGTTCAAATAACTTCATTATGTCCTAATTAATAATGGCAAAATACTTAAAGCTATATAACTCCTATATATATAGCTTTGACCTTGTACCTTGAGTTTTTATGTTAAATTGATACAACCACTAATTTTCTAAAATGCTATACTTTCATTTTGACTTTTGATTTCTTCTTTGTCATTTGGAAGAATGTTTTTCAGTTTCTAAGTGAGCTTTTTCCTTCCAATTTATCCTTTTATTACACATTTCTAGTTTTAATGCACTGTGATCCATGACAGTGGTTGTCAATTCTACTTTTCAGAAATGACTAAGTTTGTGTTGCATGTGTGTGTATCACTAATATTTGTAAGTTTCTGATGAATATTTGATAGGAATTTGAGTTTTTAAATTATGAAATATAAAAGTAAATATTTATATGCCAATTAAATCCATTTCATTTTCTGTATTAATCAATTCTAATGTTTCCTTATATTTTCCTGTACTTTAACATTCTGTGAAAAGGGTACTAAAGACTCTCACTATGATCACCATTTTGTCCATTTCTCCTTGTATTTTTAATAGCTTTGGGTTTTGTATGTCAATGATGTTACTTACTTTATAGAAGCATTTATGACAATTACACTTTCCTCTGTGAATTTAACTTAATCAATGCAAAGTGATTCTGTATATTATATGTTTTTACCTTAAAATTTACATTGTCTGATATTGATATCTCTACTCAAATTTTTCCCATTCTGTGTAAAATGTATTCTTACAAATAGTATATTCTTCCTATCTTCTAGAAATTCCTCAATGTTTCTGGTCCAATAAAGGTAAGCGTCTCTGTTTTCCAGGGCTACTGTGAGGTTTCTCTTATTTTTCTATTTCTTCAATCAATTCTTGAAACTATAATCCTTATATTTATTTTTATTTTATAGATTTTCACTTTTATAATTTCGAGCTATAATCTCCTAGTTTTATTTTTTTCTCATTTTCTTCCCATTATTACTGCCCCTACAGCCTTATTTCCTGGCACTTCTTATCACTAATCATAATTAACAATTCTTTAATTGGGAAAAACTGTATACTTTAAGCAATATAAGCAGTATGTACCATGGACGACACTGCACAGTGTAATATTTGCATTAGGAAAATCCCAGCAAATATTTTTAAAAACAAATGAATAGTTAGTGATATTGCCAAATGATATAATTTAATATGAAAAATAAAATTAAGAAGTCAAATTTAAACTTACATAATTTTACAATATTTACTTATGCCTTGGGATCATATTGCAACACATAGATGAGCAGAGCATTAGGACGGAAATCAGTTTAGAAAATATATTCAGTAAGAAATACATATTCCCCTCTCATACTTCACTGTCAAACAACGTGTGGTATAACACTATGATTTTTATTACTTTTTCACTAAAAAAAAAAAAAGATGAAAATGTAAGCTACTTAAAGTGGAGATGTTCTCAACAATATTTTTTGGATGGGAATGGAACTAATTTCTTCAAAATATGCCCTGAAATTGACATGGAAAATTTAGTCTAATAAATAGGGGATATAATTGGTTAAAATAAGTGAATTTGAATGAGGAAGTATCTTCTTAACAGTGTTGAAAACAAAGTGGTGGAAACACTCTGTGTTAGCCAGAGCACTGAGAAAACATTTGATATGAAAAAATACCTCAGGGAATACATGTGGTGATACAACAGGCCCCATACTGGTCTAACGTCTATAATTTCATCTAATTGTCAGTAATGGGAAAAAAAGGAAGGGAAAGAAGATTACCAAAAACACATGGGCCCGTCTGTCTTTCTGCATGGAAACTCTGTGGGGATTCTGTATTAGAATTACATACTAGCAGAATCTGGTCTGTGTGACATGTAAGAAAAATGATCTATGGCCATGATATTTTCCATGCTGCATCTGTGAGTACAAAGTATAGTTGAGAATTCAAATTCTCTGTTTTGTCACACTTATAAAGACAGCAAGGAACACTGGAAATATTCCCTCTTGAAATTAACCTGAAAATGCCCCCCCAGAAACCCCACCAGGGAAATCATTTTTTCTTTCTTTCTTTTTATTGGCAGGGAATTTTTCCTTTCCAAAGACAACATTTACTTACTTTTGACTCTGTTATCAAGCAGGGTGACACAAAATGTATGCCAAGAGAAGTCTGATTATTTCAACTGGTATTTTTTTCTTTGTTCACTTGTCTGAAACAGTGACAGGAACACAGAATGTGGATTCTGAAGGGATCTGAAAGGTTAGTTAGTTGAATAATGTGGCCATAACCTTTTTATTTTTTAAAATAAATTTATTTATTTATTTATGGCTGCGTTGGCTCTTGCTGCGCACGGGCTTTCTCTAACTGCGGCAAGCGGGGGCTACTCTCCCTCGAGGTACGCGGGCTTCTCACTGTGGTGGCTTCTCGTGTTGTGGAGCATGGGCCCTAGGCGTGTGGGCTTCAGTAGTTGTGGCACAGGGGCTCAGCAGTTGTGGCTCGCGGGGTCTAGAGTGCAGGCTCAGTAGTTGTGACGCACAGGCTCAGTAGCTCTGCAGCATGTGGGATCTTCCCGAACCAGGGCTCGAAGCCCATAACCTTTTTTTTTTTTTTTTGTGGTACGCGGGCCTCTCACTGTTGTGGCCTCTCCCGTTGCGGAGCACAGGCTCCAGACGCGCAGGCCCAGCGGCCATGGCTCACGGGCCCAGCCACTCTGCGGCACGTGGGATCCCCCCGGACCGGGGCACGAACCCGCGTCCCCCGCACTGGCAGGCGGACTCTCAACCATGCGCCACCAGAGAAGCCCCCATAACCTTTTAAATGCTTAAAGTGAGAGTGGAGCCAGCCGGATGTTGTGAGCCCTATTCCCATCCAGGGACCTTTGCACTCCCCCCAAATCCTCTTACTTATCACATGTGTAAAATGATGAAAAAGCCTGATGTATAACTTCCTTCGGCCACTCCCCATTCCCAGTTATTCCAAAGAGATGCTGCTGAGAAAAAGCGATGATGTGCCTTGATGTGGCAAGTTGCCACTCTGTCCTCCTTCTTATCAGAACTTATTAGTAAATGATGCATCGCTTCTGGAATCCATTTCACATTTTCAAAGGTCAAAGGCAGCTTGTGGTAAGCTCTATATTTATATCAAAAAGCATTTTAAAGAAGTATAACATGGGAGATTGGGATTGACATAAATACACTAATATGTATAAAATAGATAACTAGTAAGAACCTGCTGTAAAAAAATAAAATAAAATTCAAAAAAAATGTTAAAAAAAGGAAGCATAACATATATAATGTAGTTTTCACCTACCTAACTCCTAGAATATAAAATTTTATATCCTAAACATTTATGTAGTTTCATATTGTAGGGCACCCTTGTCAGTTTTCTTCTGTTGTTTATGTTAGAGATCTGATCGGTGATAATCTTGAAAAGAGAGCTGACATATGGATTCACTAAGCTCTACTTTTTTCTCTGAGAGCTGAGAAGCGTGCAGGTGATGAACAGCCTTCAGGGAATCGCCAGGCTGGCTTCCAAGAGGCTTTATGAGGCAATGCACTGGAGTCAGCAAGCCCAGCCCTGTAGGGTTACAAACTAGCTTACCATGCTGAGGACAGATCCCACTCTCTGGGGTAGAGAACAGTACCTAAGTTCACAAGACTGATTTATAAAACCAGAATAGTATCAATGTCCAACAAGAAATAGATCTGTCCCAGGAACCCGAGTACGCGCACCTGCAACTCAGCCCATTGCCTCAAGCCCAGTTCACCGATTTACAATAAGAAACAACTGGCAAAGCGAGCAATGTATTCGAGAGGATATGAAGAATGCATTCTCTTCCTATGAGTTAACATATCTTGGAAAGAAAATAATCAGAACAAGGGAAGTCAGACTGGTGGGTTATTTAATGGCATAAGCCCATGTATCCATCTCACAGTGAGGATGCATGCCAGCAGACGGACTGGAATCACCGAGCAGTACCAGCTACAACCTGCTGCATCCATCGCCACGCAAGTGCTGGCCTTGCCAAGTGGTCAGCATACCCTGTACACTGCTACAACCTTCTTCATCCATCTCCATGTGAGAGGCAAACGTCCCCTGACTACTGCACACAACTGGAGAGGCACTTTCAATATTTGTCCTTTTTTCCTCCCATTTTCATGAACGATTCCCCCCCACCCCCGCACCTTTCTGACCAACACTCTTCTTTAATAAAATTACAGTCAAATCTTACAACCTGGAAACTCATCAGAATTTTTAAGGTAAATTTATATAGCTAAGCCTTGCTCCGTTAGGGTTTTTATTTAAAAGTTTAGCCTCTGTTCCAAGTTCTTGGGAGAATATTTAACAGTTCAGACTGTTTTCACAGTGTCAATCATGCACGATTGGCATATAAAACCTCACATTTTCTGTTCTACGTTTAATATAACCTGCAATGCCAAGAAATAAATATGTCGGTAATAGGAAACATCATCTCATTTCTCTGAGAATGCCTCCTTCCATCATTCCTGCAGTAGACATATTTTACTAACCTTCATGTAAGAATGTAAACTCCCTGAGGCAGGGGTTTTTGCTTGTTCACTGACTTATCCCAAGTGCCTAAAGCAGCGGAGTGTTCAATGAATACAACCTACAATCTAAACCATGTATTCAAAAAAGAAAAACCAGAAACCAAGAAGTAAGGCCCTAAAACAATATACATCATCGACTTGATCTCTCTGTTTGCTAACTTTCAACATGTCATTCTTAAACCAAACTTCTATTGAAACAGGATTACAATTACCAAAATACATCATAGTTAATAAGATATTTAAGAAATGTTTGTTGACATTTATCAATATAAAATTATTTCAAAATTCTTTTATCATTCCAATTTTTATCTTTTTTCAAACATTTTAGTCTTTAAATTTACACTTGAAAGAAGTTTCTGAGAATACATGTTTTTCTTTAATAAGTGCAGAGTAGAGGTCAACAAAAAGGCTTTACCTATCACTTTATTCTTCTTCCCATTTTTTATAGGCGTACAAAGCAAACTTCTAATGCACTGCTGTTTTACATTTCCTGCGTTTTCATTCTAAACAAAAACAAAAACAAGACAGCTAAATATTATGAGAAGACTGTTTGTCCATTAGATGCTATAGAAACTACATTGGACCTCGGAAGCCACTAATATATTCATCTTTTATTAGCTGGAGATAACATCAGAGTGCAGAAAATGTACAAATTATAATGAAGTTCACATAAATGTACCATAAAGCAATCAGTCTTTACATTATTAAAAATACTAAATATCCTATTTTCTTTAAAATTTTTTTTCCATATTTTCCATTTTATTTACCTGTATTTCTTTTATTTTCCATTTTAAACTCTCCAAGCAGCTTACAGTAATAGTAAGCAAAGTATTTATTCAGTTTCTACTATCCCTGTGTAGTGGATGTCTGAAATAACTTAATAAGAGGGGCAGAAGTCAAAAGCATTACACCACCTAGGATTCTACATGTTACAAATTTGTCCTTGTTTAGTTTTCCCACTGTTATCTATTGCCCATATCGCTAACGTTCTAAAAAGGTCTCCTAGGTAGGCAAATAACAAAGTCAAGGCAGCTGCCTCAAACTGCAATGCTTTTCTGAAGTTAGAT
>NW_021703777.1:115578665-115605851 GCF_005190385.1 Monodon monoceros
AAGTCAAGGCAGCTGCCTCAAACTGCAATGCTTTTCTGAAGTTAGATGAGAAAAAATACTAGAATTCAAAGTTTTCAGTGTCTGAGAAACTGACCCTTGTAGCTTTGCTCTCGAGGAAAACAGATACTCAGTTTTCCACAGAGCTGTTCACTGTGGTAGATTACCAATTATAGGCATTTAAGCCATATGAAACTTAACTGTTGAGGGTAAACTCAGGAACTCCAGCCAAACTATCTAAAGAATGTCATTAAGTAGGTAATAGTTAAATTACCTCAAAATTAGTTTATGATAGTTCATTAATACATGTTTAAAAAACTAGTAAAAGTACAGAGAAAAGTACTCAAGTACAGCTGATAACCTCTCAACAGATATTATAAGCTGTTTTATTCTCCTTCCTCAGATCACGGAAAGCACAGATCACTCCCAAAGAGCCAATTCTAGGGCCAGTCCTTCAGTTACGAGTAACTAGTTTGGGACTTCCCTGGTGGCGCAGTGGTTAAGAGTCCACCTGCCAATACAGGGGACACGGGTTCGAGCCCTGGCCCGGGAGGATCCCACATGCCTCGGAGCAACTAAGCCCGTGTGCCACAACTACTGAGCCTGTGCTCTAGAGCCTGTGAGCCACAACTACTGAGCCCACATGCTGCAACTACTGAAGCCCACGTGCCTAGAGCCCGTGCTCTGCAACAAGAAAAGCCACAACAATGAGAAGCCCACACACCGCAACGAGGAATAGCCCCCGCTCACCACAACTAGAGAAAGCTCACACAAAGCAATGAAGACCCAATGCAGCCAAAAATCAATAAATAAATAAATTTTAAAAATTAAAAAAAAATAGAGTAACTAGTTTAAGTGCAGATCTGATAGGAAAACAGCCTTCAAGCTCCAAGTCTAAAATTGGGTTACTTACTGTCCAGGGAAATCTTTTATCTTTACTGACATCTGGGATATTAAGTGGTTCCATAGTATTTTTGACATACTGAGCATACATGTAATTGATTCTGTTCGCATCACGTTCCCTGTGGAGATAACAGAGATGAGTTCTTTCTGTGCAGTGAAAAAACGCAGGCAAAACAGAGTCAAATAGATGATTATAAGAGAAACATACCAGTCTTAAATTATAGAGCAAAGTGTATATATCTTAGTTGGAAAATGCAGCTTTAAACATATTTGATGATTTACAACTTTGGTAGTTACTATAACTGAAATGCTTTGAAAAAACAAAGACCCACAATTTTTCAGCTATCTAAAACAAGTTTAAAATGTCATTAAGTAATCTTATTACCACTGTTAATGGGCATGTTGATTTTTGTGCTGTTTAAAATCCATATGAATTTTCCCTATGTCTCATCAGATTACAGAATGACTAAAGTCTAGTGTCTGTTTTTACTTCCTCAGTTATTTATTTAGTCTATCCATTCCAATAAAACAATCTTTTACACATTTCAGACCAAGGGAAAAATCAAGCAGGCCTAGAAGAATTTTATTAAGCTCTTCTCTCTTCTTTTTTCTGCTTTAAATTGAAAAAACATTTTTTGAACTTACAACATTTTCCCAGTTTCTTGCTTAATAGGTTGATCATAAAAGGTTAACCTGATGTCACAGGGTTCATAAGTGCAGTGCCAGTAATGGAGTTGGGAAAACAGAACAGAACGCATCTTTTCATCAGGAAACTTCCTATGTTCCTTGGTGATGGGGATGAATTCCGCAAAGAGGGTCAAGTTATAGAAATTTACTCCAGCTATAAGTATGTGCCTGTATTAACTGTAAGATCACTAACTGAAGAAAATAGGAAAGTCTAATAGTGGGAGACATTTCAAAATAAAATATGTGCCTCAGGAAAAATGTCCACTTGGTCTGAGTTCTCCAAGTGCTAATCTTTTCCCGTCTTCCATCCTTCTCACTCAGCCTGCCAAACTGCTTCTAGGACAGTGGTTTCAAATGATGTTCTCAATCACTGTGATTCCACAAAGATTCCTGAAGTCGTGGCCTCATTCCTGGCCAAGATAATCGAGTCTTTCCTTTCTTTGCTGTACATTTTAGGTTAATAGTAATTTGGTCAAATCAGGTACTGACCGTATGTCCAGTATTATATACAAGTGATAAAGAATGAAAGGGAAATGACAATAGTAACACAGGAATACATGAACTTCAGACTTAACATTTTCTGAGCCTAGATTGATAATGTGGGAAGGCATGCGAAATGTCAGACACATCAGACCTAGGACATTCCTGGGTTTCTATTTCATGCATATTATTTGGGTAGAATCCCAAGAAAAGGTTATAAGTGTAGGATGTAGGTTAACAAAACTATTTTAAAACCACAAATATTTCATGGACAGCAAAAGTCTCACGAAAAGAGAACAAGAAACTGCAGTAAAGATAAGAAAAATGAAAAGGTAGTTACAGAGAGAAAGAAACACACTGGAGAGGATATCTTTGTCCAAACCTCTTTTAAAATGATGACGATGATGATGACTTTTATTGTTCTTATCATCATCGTTATGTCAACAGTGGGAGACAGATGAAACCCAAATAGTTAAGCAACTTGCCAGAGGTCATAAATTCATATGTATAGGCACTGATACAGAGAAGCAGGAGTATTAAAATTACTTTTAAATCAATAGAAACCTAACTCTTTTTTCAATTCCCTGAAAATTTTAAGTTTTCCTGATGGTTACTTTAGTGAAAAATTAGTATTAGATTTATTAAGGTTATGTGATAGCATCTTATTTCTTACTCTGTAAAAAGTGCTAATAAATTTTTACTTCCTCCCCTCAATAACAAAAGACTGAGCACTTCGTCCATGAGAGGCACCCTTAGCATCATGGGGAGACAAACTTCTAGAGGTCAGTAGCTGTCACAAGGCACTTGTAATCTCGTAGAGGACTGTGACAGAGAATGAATAATAATACAGTGTCTAGTTGCATGTCCTCTTTGAGCAGAGTCTAGTGCAGAAGCCCCCAGCTGTCCCTCAGTAAGTCTTCTCCCTTTCTCTTTATCTAGACACATGGCCGCTGAGGATAAAGACTACATTTATCAGCCACCCCAGTGGCTTGGGATCATCATGTGACGATGTAAGTTCTAGGCAACAGGAAATGTGACTGCTTCTAGAAAGCTTACCTAAAAGGCAGCTGAGGCATGCTCTCTGCCCCTTCTTTCCCTGCCCCCCATCCTACCATTTGAAACGTGGATATGAAGGCTGGAGCTGCATCCTGGACCCTGGAAGGGAAGGGCCACTCCCTAGAGATGCAGAGTAGAAAGCCTGCAGGTACCTGGGTCCCTGAGGCCTTTGTAGAACAGAGCAGCAACACAGAGCCTGAGCTGCCTGCCTCTGGGTCTTTACAGGAGAGAGTAATAATATTGCATTCTTATTTAAGCTATTTTTACTTTGGGTTTTTATGATTCACACTCAAACCTAATCCTGACTAATACAATTGGTAACAATGAAAGCACCACATGTGGAGAAGATGGACAGATAACTCCTTGGTGGAGTGGGTTGGAGAAGACGGGGTATTAGGGAAATGCGCAAAAGGCTGGTAAGATTTAAGGATGCATAGAAAGACGTCAAGAATGAAAAGGAGGGTGAAAAACAGTATAAAAACATTGCTGAAATGGAAGAGTTCTAGGTATATTTGGGAAACATTAAACAGATACAGATTGTTAGGAATAAAGTGATGGTTTCAGGCTGAAGATGCTAGGACAGGTAGTGGATGATTTTGAAAGTGCAATGCAAAGGGATAGGATCTTCCTTTAAATAACAGGAATATTCTGGTAGTCTTGCAAATGTGCCTCTCAGACCTACAACTGCAGGAGACCTAAATGACCAGTGTCTCTAGTCACTGTGCTCTGAAACCCAGGACTGTGTTTGTACTGCAGACACACTTCCCAGGGCTGCTCCTGGAAAAAGATGGAGCACACACAGCAGGGGCACTAAGGTAGCCCAGGCTTGGGAGACCCAGGATGCTTTGGCTACAGAACTCCCCAACAGCCTGGCCAAACTTTCCTTAGAACTGCTCGGCTGCCTAAGACACTTCCACACAATGCTCTTTCCTTCTTTACCCTCTCTTTCACTCTGGGTCAGACTTGTGTGGGGAGCTCACGGCTCTCTCATCCCCTCCCAGTTCCCTCCCCCTTTACTCTCACATGGGGTTCCCCTAATAAATGTCTTACACATTTAATCTAGTCTTGGCATCTGCTTCTTGGAAGGCCTGGGCTAACTCAGACCTCTAAGGTTTTTTGCACAGTGGATATCGAGGGAGGTGTACGTGAGTACATCCTTGGGAAGACAGTCAGGGACACGAAGCTTGGAAACACTGAGAAACTTCTGTGCTTTTAGATGTAAATGGGAATCACTTCAGGTTATGTGAACCAAAGACAGAAATAACACATCAAAGAGACACAGAAATACTAACACTTACTGACTACTTACTATGTGCTGGAAATTTTCTGAAGCATTTTATGTGCATTAACTCATTTGGTCCTTTCTACAATCCTGCCATCAGTATCTCCATTTTACAGATGAAGAAACTGAGGCTTTGAGAGGTTAAATAATTCACACAAAGCACTATAGCTAGTAAGTGGTGGAACTTAAGTTTAAATACAATCAGTCTGATTTCAGAGTCTATACTCTTACACTCTGTATCTACGATTTTTTAAAGTAGTAAAAACCTTTCTACTATTTTAAAAATAGTGGGTGTTACTGTATTTAACTATAATTGTTTTCCAATATCGTTATAACTAATAAGTATTAACTGGTATATGTATTCCAAGAAAGTGAGTTTAAAGGAGTAATTCTATGTATTTGTCATTTTATGACAAAATGTGCATTTAAAATTAACATGAAGTTAACTGATATGGAATTATAGCACTAAAATACCTATTTCTTAAAATTAAGAGCTAACATAAACTGTACCCCATCACACTCACTTTTTCATTTGAATCGAAGCATAGAAACTCTAAAACCTCCCACCATCTGGAAATGAGCTTCCCTTCTGAATTCCTGGGTGACCCAAACTCCAACAGTTTACTGTGCTTTATCCCAGTGATGATATGATTCTAAAAATTATGTGTAATGTTCACCCTGAATATTTTTTATTTTTATACTTAACATTTCAAAATATTAAGTGTAAACAGTTCTTTCAAAACTGTCTTCAATACATTATTTTAATTTATAAAAGGCAGTTAGTGGGTTGGCTGGAAAAGTACCTAACTGATACATAACTGCCTAAAAAGGATGATTTGCTTACTGCTAACATCATCAAATTGCCTAGCACTTCATCTCATGGAAGAGTGCTTGGATTGACAAAGTGTTTAATAGTGAGAATTGGAGAGGCCTAAATTCTATCAATAAGCAATTTTAGAAACATAATACAGAATCTGCTGGTCAAGTGTCAATACCAGTTAGTCCTTCAAAAAGCTGAAGTTACTAAACACCATTTTAATTCGGAGTTTTCACAAAATTAAGCCTGAAATCTAATTTTATTAAAATAAAACCATATTTACATCACTAAGAGGACTTTTATTGCATCATTATAATAAAGGCTAACTATTAGCTAATGTAAGGCACTGGTGTTGAATAATTTTCATTACTGTAAAATCAGTTAATGAATCAGTTTAAATGATCCATGTAAATTAGTCTCTTTTAAGGTAACCACACTGACCTATTTATCCTTTATAAAACAATCTTTATACTAAGACTGTCTTGGTATAATTTTTAAAAGTGGAAAGATATCTTCCATTTTTCCTACAGAGAAGGAACGTGATATTCATCAGAAACAAAGTAAAAGTGCTAACAAAAGATCAAGATGAAATAAATAAATAAATACTAAGACTTAAATATATATATAGTAGGACCTCAGTTTTTTTTTTAATGCATATTGACCAGTAGAGGTCACTATCATACCAAGTCACGGGCTTGTTCGGCTATCAGAGAAATAAGAGGACTTGTCTGACTTCACAACAAAAATCAAATGTGAATACATAAAATAAAATTACACAGGCATATGCTGCTATACAAATATTCAAAGGTAAATGTAGATAATTCATCATTTTATATAAATATTTTTCTTTTTGGCCACGCTGCACGGCTTGCAGGATCTTAGCTCCCTGACCAGGGATCAAACCCAGGCCCCAACAGTGAAAGTGCTGAGTCCTAACCACTGGACAGCCGGGGAATTCCCATCATTTTATACATTTAATATGCATTATCATACTGATTTTCCTACTGTCCTCTGGATATATGTAAATTCATAAATATACATGTATATATTTCTTTTTTTATTTGTCTATATAGCAATTTATTATTCAAGCCAAATAGTAAAATAATCAAATATTTACAGGTTTAGAAACTTTCTAAAATGTTCTTTATAAAAAGCAACAAAAATGTATGGTATCATAAAATCAAAATAGTATCTATTAATGCTCCTCCTAAGAATAAGACTTCATAACTGACCTAGGCCGTATAGCCCAATACCAGTATTTAAGAAAGATACATACATACTCTCCAGGACATGTGCATATTATCACATATTCAAAAAGGATTCAATTTCAACTAAAACAATGTCAAATATGCCAGAAAATATACACACAGAAGCTTAGAAAAGAATAGATGTGGAGACGGGATATAAACTTCAGTTCACTACCAGCAATGCCAAGAGGGAAATAAAGATCAGCTATTCTGTTCTAACTTTGTGAACCAAAAACTCCAGCGTAGCAGAAAATCTCTGGGTACAGATACCATGGTTTATGTACCCTGACTACCCATCCCACGCCCAAGTCACCAGTCAAGGCCTAAGTTAGGTGTACCTTCTGAGTCAAACCCATTCCTCACCTGCCCCCAAGTTACACTTGCTCCTTTGCTAATTCCTGAAATTCTTTTAATAGAAGAAAAGGTCTTTCATATTGTTAAAATAATCATATTGTTAAAATAACAGTCTTGAAATGAGTTTTGATTTAAATATAATCACTTAAACTAACAACTCTAAATCACTGTAGTCAACAGTTTCTCCATCTTGATGGGAAACACGGAAGAGGACAGGAAATGCGAGAAAAGTTAAGAGAAGAAAGGAAAGGGTACAGAGGGCAGAAGACAGCTTCTGCAGACCTCACACTGATCCATGGGGTCAGTCTTAATTAGGAGGGTCGGAACAAAACCAGGCTGTGCACTTAAGTATTTTGTTCTTGCAGTTGCAAACTCAGGCACTTTATATGATCTACAGAGGTGATTTTCATTTTACTTTGTTTCCAAGTTTTTATCACAAACATTTTCTTCCAATTTTTTATGATGAACTTTTGAAATACATAAGAAAGTTGAAAGTAAAATGAATATCCTATTCCTAAATTCAACAATTTTTAATGTTTTGCCACATTTGCTATATCTATATATGTGTGTGCAAACATTTATGTGTTTAAATACATTAATTTAGATATATCTACTTATTTATTTTTGGCTGAACCGTATTTTATTTTATTTTTTGTTGGGAATTTTTAATTGAAGTATAGTTGATTTACAATGTCATGTTAGTTTGAGGTGTACAGCACAGTGATTCAGTTATACATATACATATATATGTATAACTGATTCTTTTCCCTTTTTCAGATTCTTTTCCCTTATAGTTTATGACAAAATATTGAGTATAGGCCCCTGTGTTATGCAGTAGATCCTTGCTGGTTATCTATTTTATATTTAGTAGTGTGTATATGTTAGCCTTGACCTTCTAATTTATCACCCCCACCCCCGCCCTGGCAGACCATTTTAAACTAAGGTGCAGACATCATAACACTTCATCCTTAAATACACCAGCCTGAATCTCCTAAAAATAAGAACATTCTCCTACGAACCACAATATCTTCCTAATTCCAAAGAAAAGGTACGCATAATTCCCCACCAACACCTAGTATCCAGTCCATATTCAGATTTCCAACTGGCTTAACAAATGTCTTTGAGAGCTATTTGTTTTTAACCAGGATCTAATCAAGGTTCACATACTGCATTTGGCTGTTAGGTCTGGGAACAGTCCCTGCCTCCATTTTATTCAATGACATGGACTTTTTGAAGAGACCAGGCCAGTTATCCTATAGAATGTTCTATAGTTTAGATTTGCACAGAGGTTATTTTTGAAGTATCACCACCAAGGAGCTTGGTTACTGAGGACAGTACTAACTGTGGCATCACTCACCTATATGAAATAATTCTCTGATAAGTCAACTGAAGAGTAAAAAATCTGGAACTTTAATGTCAAATAGTAAAGCTAAAATAATGTTCTATTTCCATGATCATATGAGGCTTTTCGGTTATAATATCAATAATTAGGAGTAATATAAATTGACACAAATTATTTTAGGGAGTGAAATAATTTGAAACAAATGAATAAGGAATAATGTGATAAAACCAGCATTATGCCCAAGAATTCCTGACGCTTTACCCTGGCAGACTTATATTCCTTAGACTATTTTATTGCTTAAGCAAAAACCACCACTGTTTTGCTAAGGGTGCAAAAGGAAATATGACAAGGACACTTGGTAATTTACTCTAAATCCTTTTTAAAATTCTTCAGAAAGCAAATATACAATTGGGCCAGTAACAAGTATAACCTTGATATGTTAATACTTTCTATTGTTCCTGCGTACCAGTTAACAACCACCAAAAAACGAATACTAATTTTAAAATTAAAAAAAAAAAACATGAAAAAGAAATGAACTACAATAGAGATCTGGTCTGATTCTAGCCATAGGGTACATGTATTGGTGTGACTGAGATCACAGGCTTCCTTCTGGTGTTAGTTAAATCCTATGGCTGATTCCAAAGCAGAATAGACTCATAGAAAAAAATGTGTTCCGAAGCCTGTCAAATTTCCAGTGAGGGTCTAATATGCAATGAAAAAATATAATTGAAATATAGTACTTGTGGGTCTTAAATAAGTCAGTTCACAAAACACACTGTACCCAGGCCTATACTAATTGTGACACCATTCACTCTATGAAAGAATTCTCCAACATGTCAAATGCAGTGGAAAAAACCCTGGACATATAACATCAAATAATAAAGTATTTTCACAAATGAAATTATTTGTGGGAGGAAAAAAGCAGGTGTAGCTTCTATGCCTTAAGTTAAATAGGTCGTGAAATAACTATGTAGCCAGAATTACACACTTGTGATAAACACAGACAGATAATTAAGTTTTCTTACCTTGTTAAAGTATCTGACGATTTTTCTAATTCCTCACACTCCATGTGAAACACACTAGAAAAAGAATCCTGAAAACAGAGCAACGACACAGACCGAGAAATAAGTTTGAGAATATAATGAAAACTATCTAAATACAGACATATGAGCCTGTGGAACTGACTGAAGTCACCAATCCTCGCAATTTCTTTTCACTTTTTCAGACAAAACTGACCTAAGTGCTCACAACATCCTCAAGTCTACCTCCTATTACTTAGAACATGCTGCTGTTGTTTCTGATACTGACTTGCAAAAATGCTTATTTGAGTTTTTGTTCTTCTGCCAGCTGTTAATAAATAATTAGCTTCAGATTTTCTCTATATTTATTCAAAATCCTCAAGTTTTAGCTTTTATGCATACATTGATTGCTATTGTTGGGTCTTTTGAAAAGACACCTAATTCAGTAATATTTTATGAGATCATTAAATTATGAAGATTTTAACAACACAGAGAAGTATTTTTGAAGTTAAATTGAAAAGCAAAATACACATTTGAACCCATACTATATTTACAACTGAATAAAAAATTAGAAGGAAACACAAATAAAACAATGATATCAGTTTAATTTGGGGACAGAAGAACTAAGTACATTTCTTTTCTTGTTCACATTTGGATTTTTGCTCATGTGTTGAAATATTTTTAATCAAAAAATAATTACAGTATAAATGAACATCAAGTCACTTAATTGCTACACCCACCAAATTAAGTCATTAAAAAGCGAGCAAAAATATTAATGGGCAATACTGCTGAGCTATATTTTAAAGCAACACTGACACCAGTCAACTGCTGCCGTGATAGGGGTTAACTGGATGAGCTGAATGTTAATTAAAGTGATATTTAAATTGTCTAAAAAAAAGGAGTGCCCTTATGTATAACTTTCAAAAATTAAATGCCAAAGAGCAGGTCACAGAGCAAAAATGATAAACTGACATACTGCATTAAAGAGTTCTGACCTGAACTGTAAAAGGATAGTTCCAATCTTGTAATTATCTCTATATTAAGGAGCTTATAACTGATTGAAAATATTAAATAATATCCATGAGAATACTATCTCATAGCATAGTGAATTCTTATTTGATTTCCTATTAATGAGAATCTCTCTCTCTCACACACACACACACACACGATGATTCAGATAATGTTGCATCACACAGTACGATCTTACTATCTAATAAAATAATTAAAAATATAAGTTTTAAATATCTTTTATTATTCTACTTCCCAAAAAACCATCAATTCAGATATCATATGTGGACTGTAATTGACTTTATACACTTGAGAATTCCCATTCTTTTTCCTAAGCCACCAATGAAGAGCCTGTTCTCAGGGTCTAAATGAAAAAGGAAGCAAACAACTACATCAAAAAGAAATATACCAAAAACAGTGGTTCATTGGTTAAGAAGGAAAAGAAACTGCATAAAAGAAAACAACCTTGGGCTAAAGGCCCTGATGCTAACAGCAAACTCAGTTGGCCTGTCTAGAAGTAACCAGCACTGTATAAGAACACTCCATCTTTACACACACATCCTGTCTCTTTACATTACAAATCCATGGCTTGAAATCTACCAATCAGAACAGTTTAGTGGCTTTCCACGGTGGGTAAAGAATTTGGGACTGGGCTTCCCTGGTGGTGCAGTGGTTGAGGGTCCGCCTGCCGATGCAGGGGACGCGGGTTCATGCCCCGGTCCAGGAAGATCCCACGTGCCGCGGAGCGGCTGGGCCCGTGGGCCATGGCCGCTGGGCCTGCACGTCTGGAGCCTGTGCTCCGCAACGGGAGAGGCCACAGCGGTGAGAGGCCCGCGTACCACAAAAAAAAAAAAAAAAGAATTTGGGACTAATAGGTACCTTTAGCAGCATTGCCTCCATTGGGCCATGCCTTTTGGTTTCTACATAATCGCTGGTGAAAAGAAATTTTTATAGCCAACCCATTCAGAAGGTGGTCTACCTGTTCATAGCAATAGAGCACAACTATTCTCAACCAAAAAAGGTCTGCACACTGTAGTGACAATGTATTTCTCCATCAAGGTAGTGTAGCCATTGACAAAAGCAACACACTGACATTACCAATGGTAACTGTAATACTTAGTGGAGGGTCAACAAGGTGAAAGGGTGCACTGAAGGCATCCTCCAACCTCACCTCTACCCCTTTTCAACCAGAACAGCTCATACTTGGATTGGCTTTACATAAACAACCATATTCAGTTGGATTTGAGAGAGAGTTCTGAGGCCAACCTGAGGTTTAAAGCAGTGTTTTAAGGAATATAAATTTTTGTCTTTCTAAAAATAAAAAAGTCATACTCTGTACTCACGGAGCAATCTTCATCCACTATGAAAATGGTGCATTTCTGCACCTGCATGAAAGAGATAATAGTGGCAGCTATTTTCTTTAGAATTACTTCTAATGATTGTTGTTCTTCAAAAATTAGGCTAGCAAGGTCAAGCAGCACCTGGACAAAACAATTAAGAGCTTACTATTAGTAACTGTTTGTAATTATTAAAGCAATACAATGATTTATATGGGCTGTAAATTGTTTACATATAATCTAACAAGTTACAACCAAGTTCCCATTCAAGTGTTAAATACATAAGTCTCTGCTTACTAACAAAATTTCCCTGTTGGTTGTTAGTACAATTAGTACACTGGTTACGATCACAGACTCTGAAGCCAAAGCCAACCGTTTTTAATCCCGGCTTCCCCTCCTGCTAGCTTTGTGATCTAGGGCAAGTTTCTTGAAAATGGGGATAATAATAGTACCAAAATCATGGAGCTGTTGTGAGGACTAAATAAGTTAACATTTATAAAGCATTTTGAACAGTGTCTGATACATAAAATATACTGTTGTTTTTGGTGATCCAAACTTCTGAGATCAACATTTATCAACATTGCCAACATTTTCACAGACCACAGCAAATATTGTCCAAAATAAACAAAGTTTTAAGAGTTCCTTTTGTGTTCTTCCTGATAATTTCTCTTTTCTTTACTTACACAGGATTTCATCTAGTCTCACAAAATATTTGTGCAAGGAGCGGGGGAGAAAGGGTATTATAGAAAATTTATTGGAGGTGATACTATCCTTGCTGAGGCCTGAAAGATGAGCAGGAATTGTTCAGGTTAAGTGGGGAAGGAAAATATCTCAATCAAAAAGAACTGAATTGAGAGAAAGTAGCATATTGCAAGTTTTGATCAAATTTTATGAGAATATAGAGTGTAAAGAGGAGAACTAGGGAGATGAAATTGCAGAGGTAAGTGAAGAAAGAACCTCAAAAGTCCTATCTTCTTTTCAAGCAGTTTGGACTGTGATGGATTGCAGGAGAGAAGTGACAAGAATCACAAGTATGTTTGTAAAAATGAGGACTGGATTAATGGGTGGCAAAAATGGAGCAGGGAGATGTCAGGAATATGCTGAAGTTGAAGTCGGCGGAAGGTCCACAATCTAACATAAGTTCTAAACAGAGAAATTAAAGGGTGGGGGAGATGAATTATCAAAGAGATGATGAAGGGCTTCCCTGGTGGCACAGTGGTTGAGAGTCTGCCTGCCGATGCAGGGGACACAGGTTCGTGCCCCAGTCCGGGAAGATACCACATGCCGCAGAGCGGCTGGGCCCGTGAGCCATGGGCCTGCGCTCCGCAATGGGAGAGGCCACAACAGTGACAGGCCTGCGTACCGCAAAAAAAAAAAAAAAAAAAAAAAAAAGAGATAATGAAAAAGAATTACATAAAACCCAAGGGCTTGAGTCTTCAGACTGAAAGGAATGACCAGGTACCAGCATGATGAATGAAAAAAAGAATCATATGGTGAAATTCAGTTACAAAACAACAATAAATAAATAATCCAAAAAGCTTATAGAAAAAAAAAAAGCACTAAGAATCAGAACAATATGAATGCTAATAGAAGACAGTACTACCTTTAAATTCTGAGAAACTAATTTTTCAATGCAGAATTCTATACCCAGCCAAATTGGTAGGATGGTACAATAGATATTTTCATACATGCAAGGACTCAGAGAGCTTACCTCACCAATACAGGTTCTCAAGCAGTTAACTGAGAATGTGCTACACTAGAACAAGGGAGTAAACTGAGAAAAAAAGTTCTGGGATCCAGTGGATAACCAGTGGAGTCTTTCTAAGAAAACATTGAAGGAAAGTTCTATGATGACCCCTCTGCAGCAGGCATGGGGAAAAATAGTTTTGCTTGAAAGAAGAAAGAGAGAGAACCTCAATTTGAGGATTCTCCATGAAAAAGAACTCAAGAGAATGCCTAAATAATGGAGAGTTTGCAGGGGGAGGGGGACCAACAACATGAGGCTACACTAGAGCAAACAGTTCAAGGAAAAAAGAAGAGATTTCAGAAACAACAAGAAAAACTAAGTTATATAACAAAGGTAATATGAACAACAACATTTACATAATTAGTAAGAACAACATTTACATCATGGTACTTATAAACACTTTATTTTAAACTGCAACTTTAGAATTAACCTAGACAAAGCTTTAGAAAAGTCAAACATGGTTGTAGCACAATACCAGATCTTCCTGGATTTATGATGGGGTTACATCTTGATAAATCCATTGTTAAGTTGAAAATATTTAAATTTGAAAATCTGTTTAATACACCCAACCTACTGAACATCACAGCTTAGCCCAGCCTACCCTAAACATACTCAGAACACTTATATTAGCCTACAGTTGGGCAAAATCATCTAACACAAAGCCTATTTTATAATAAAGTGTTGAATATCTCATGTAATTTATTGAATACTGTACTGAAAGTGAAAACCAGAATGGTTGTGTGGGGACAGAATGGTTTTAAGTGTATTGGTTGTTTACCCTCATGATGGCGTGGCTGCTGGGAGCTGTGGCTACTGCCACTGCCCAGCATCATGAGAGAGTGCCATGACATATATCACCATCCCAGGAAAAGATCAATATTAAAAATTCGACGTATGGTTTCTACTGAATGTGTATAGCTTTCACACCATCGTAAAGTCGGAAAATTGTAAGTTTAACCAGTGTAAGTTGAGGACCATCTGTAAATATGTTATCAATGTGGGCAATATAAATGAAAAAGTCCAGATAGGAAAAGCAGAGGTAAGGAGTAGTAATTGGGAAGGAGAGATGAGGGATGCTAAGATCATCATTTTATAAAGCATGAAATAAGAAATGATGTCTAACAGTGTTCTACAGTGTTTCCTGAGCTTATTCCCATGCTTCTAGAAGTTCTCTACAATAATGTTCACATTTTGTATCTTTTGTTTTAATATGAATAATAAAATACAGAAGCATATTCTGAAAAAAAAAAAAGAGATGATGTCTCTAATTGATAGAATAAGAACTAAAACTCTTAATATTACATGCACAACTCATCCAATAACTTTAAACAGTGACATAAAAATACTGGTACCATAACGGCAAAGTAAAGGGTGGTATAAGTTAAATAAATCTTCATCTGTTAACAGTGATAAAGCCACAGCTCATGGAAAATACAAAATGGAAAAAATAACTATTAAAAGAAACAGTTAAAATATTTAGAAATTGAATCTGCACGGTATGGATTTCTAATGATATATATAAATATATATATATAATATATAATACACATATTATATATATATTATATATATATATATAAAACTTGGATAACAATTTAACCATTTTTTAAAAAAGAATTTCTACACTCTCTCTTTAATAATCAGACTTGCCTGATTTCTCTTGTTCTCCAGCAGTGAAGTCTCATAGAGTTGAGCATTATGAAGAACAATTCCACAAAATGCCAAGTAAGCAGCAAAGTCCTAGAAAACAGGCAAGACAACAGCCAAATAAGAACTGTCAATAACCTGTCTTGTTATATTGCTTGAAACACAAACAACATTCAAAAATATTTACAGTTCAAATAAATATCTGGAAACGCAAATGTTTATTCTGCATAAAATTAGGAACCGATGCAAAGCAACTGTTAGCTAAATGGTACAACCAGTAGATGACAACGGTTAACACAGTCTCCTAAAGTCATACAGTAGTTGGAAATTAGCAAAGAGAAAGAGAGGAGACACAGATCTCTTTACACCATGTGAAACTGAAATTCAATCTATGCAAAATTTGGTGTAGTCTCTAAATGATATTAAGACTTGGGTTTCAGCTAAGACCATAAAAATAGCCTGTAACTTATTACTGGGGCAAACTGAAAGCTCACAATCTTGTTAGGAGAATACTGGCAATAATATTGCCAATATTAGTCCCATACTAAATTGCAAATTTAGTATTAGTTTAAATATGTCATTTTAAAGATGATCTATCACCCTCATTATACTATACGAAGGTGATGTGCTCACAATTATACTAATTATTGATGTAAGGAAATCCTTACATGGCATACTTTATTCACAATCATGAATTTATTTTGCCAAGAGATGATACAGCCTAAGAATTCAAATCTTTCAAGAGGGGTTTACATTAATGGACTATAAACAAATAGTGGAATAAATAGCCAATCTAGAACCATGTTCCCCACCAAATATCCTCAGGTGTCATTAACGGAATAGGAGACTAGATGTCTATTACACTGATTTAAAAAGGTACTTGCTATGTTCTGAAGCAATTAAGACACAGGGACCAACACTAGTGCCAACACAGCCTACAACATGAGACAAAAATAACTCTGTCTTGTTGGAATGTCTTCCAAAAGCTCCTACTAATTTTCAGGGGAGTGACAGAAATAGCAATGGGCTTGAATAGGAAGAACTCAGTGGGCTCCATGATATACATATAATTGCATATTCAAGGAGAGAAATAACAAGACCTACTGACAGAATGAAGTTATAAACAGGTTTAAGGGCTTCTGTCCTTAAAAGGAAAGCATGTTGATGTGGTGTGAGGAATGTGTTCCTTCAGAGTTGGACGAGAAGGGTAATAAAATAATGCTGACGGCACTCTTTCTGAAGCTAAATTCACATCATTTAGCCTGAATTCACACCTTGGCACCCCACCGTCTGCGTGCAAAGCTTATAAAACATTCTGCATTTGCTTCACCAGGAGGCAATTCTAATTTTAAGCTGACCTGGAGCACTGAACTTGGAGCAGTGCTTTAGGGATTTTACGTAAGGTTGAATTTCTTTATAGCAGTGATGAAAGGTAAATGAGAGAGTTAGAACACCGTATCACCCTCCGGATGGCCGCAACATGCACACAGCCCCGGGGGAGGCCTGGTGGCACGGTGAGGAGGCAGTGGGGATGGGGTTCTGTTGACTGAAGACCACAACTACTCCACAACTCAGGTCAGCACTGATTTAGTCAGAGGCAAGAGACACTTTTGAACATTTCGGATCATTTTAAACCATAATGTTTTTGTGGTCAACAATTTCAGCAATCACTAATACCAGAGGTCTATACAACTCTAAAGAGAAAGCATCTTCCTAAATTGAGATCATACCAGACCCAAGTTTTGGTACCTTTTCATCTTTTTCGGTGAATGTCCCACCATTTCCCGATTTCTTGTTGATGGCCTGGGCTACACCAACAACCTGGTGTAAGAAGAGAACATTGGTAATTTCGCTGACTGAAATTATTGGTATAAATTCACCAAAGCGTGTTTACAGAATAATTTCTACATGTGCTTTACAATAACGATAAGCTACAAAATCAAAACCAACCCCTAGCATCTGAACTAGTCCTGTATCATTCTGTACATTCTTTTTTCCTAATAAGAGTTCAAATGTTTCTAACTTCTTGGGTCCCAAACTATATTTCATTCTGGGATTTCATGCTGCCCTGTGAAAGAAATTATTGGCAATCACTTTTTATGTGAATATTTTTCATGGCTTTTGAATAAAAAATAAACATTAAATTTATATCACATTTCAAACAGAATATATGATTAAACGAACATTTTATATTGGTTTTAAATATAATATTTCAAATGGGCTAAATGATCTTTTACTAAAAATGAAATAGGACCAATGGCCAGTCACAGAATTGAAAATGCAGGAGGACCAATTAGGGTAAAAATAATTCTTAATGTAGGGATGTTGTCCAACTTCTTTTGGAATTTCTGAACTTGAAAATTATCTTACCTTCAATAGACTTACTTTGGTGGAAAGAAGTTTTATTGAAAAACAGACTGAGCCTTATTTCAAATCAGAAGGTGTTTGAAAGATAAACTATATCTTAAGAAGACTGAGCTAAACTCTGGGAATATGTCTTAAGTTTCCACAACACATTTAGCAAGACTTTTAAGAACCTTCTCATCTTCCTACTTAAAAGTATATTTTACTTACCCATTTAGTTCCAACTTGAAGTTTGTGTTATTACTTTATTAGTCTTTTAAAGACCTTCAACTTACTTTTGCTTCCTCTTTACTGCTTATAAATTCTACTTGTTTCCTCCTTCTACAATATAATATCAGTGTAAAAAGCTATTATCCTCTAAATGGTTATACTTTAAAGTCCTGAGTTTTGTGTGAATGGTCCATCGTTTTTTCTCAGCTCACTCTAGCCCATAGCTTTAAGAAATGGATCTAAAAAATGGCCTTCTAAGATAGCAGAGCAAGGACAGAGAAATACATTCTTGTCTGATGTAGTTTTCTGTTCTCAACACGTTTCCTCCCCACCCTACGACAGAGTAAAGAGATGTTGATTTTAAAAAGCAGAATCATCCAATTATCCTGTACCTATTTTACACTCTTTAGCTCTTGGCTAACAGATTTCTCGATGCTCCAATCTCAATGACAAAATGCCTACAAAAGCTTTTGTCTGAGGTCAAAACGTCTGGACTGCAGCCAGGCACATTCACTTGAATATAATTGATGGGAGCCTCTTGAGGGTCACTGGGGTCTAATACATAGTGCTACCAGTATAACTTGGTGATTTCATTTTAAGCATTCATTCATTTACTCAACATATATTGTGGTGACCACTGTGCACCAAGGAGTGATAAAAACTGGGAGAAAGACTACCCAGAAGGAGCTCAAGAATCAAGAATGGGTGATACATAAACATATATTTACAGCACACATATGATCACTTTGATGATACAGGCGCCCACAGATTGTTAAGAGCACAGAAGGGAGACCAAATATGCATAAAAGAGAAGGTTTCTCAGAAATGATGACATTTGAGTTTTTATTTGTCTTTAATACATGGTTTGATAAAAGAGTTAAATTTTTAAATCTTCATTTTAAGGAAGAAGAGATTAAAACAGATAAAGAGACTGTTATGCAAACCTTCTCAGATAATTATACAGTATTAAAAGAAGCATGTATTGATGTGCTGTTGGTACCTGGAGCCGTGTGAGTCAATGTACTACAAGCAAGACGATTTTCAACCAATACAACGCTGCTCACGTAGTTCAATAACCGTTCTCCATTTCGAGAATTTCTATTTGATTCTTTTCTCAGACCCGCCTCTTCCTCCTCCTTCCCCTCTTCCTCTTTTTTTCCTTTAAATACTAGTGCCAGCTGTCCTTCATCTCTTAGAACATACTGAGTTTTGAGTGTAAGTTCACCCATAGCAGGGACTGTTTTCCATGGGAGCCTTAGTCCCCTGAGTCATGAAGTGTCAGGCATAGCGACTTGCTGCTTGTCTGGCACTGCACTGGTGGCATGAACTTGAACTCCATACCCTGTGGGGCACAAGCCCTACTCTCATGACTCACTGGTGTCTCTTCTTTGTCTCGTAGCTGCAGGCAGAGGCAAGCTTTCCTCGTTGCTGAAAAGTTTTCCAGGCCTGGTTCCACGGATGGAAACTTTACAGACCTAGGCTTCCCCTGGGAGTTTAGTTTCCCCTCCCTGCCCTCACCCGTGCCTGTGGAGGGGACACATCACCCCTGCCTGCAGATGTTACCCGCAGGCATTCACCCTACCATCCTGAATCTCACATCTCCGAAGCCCATCTGGACTTCGGTCATTCACACTGCTTACCTTGGGTTCCCCTCTTTGTTTCTGATACCTGGGGATTTCCCTTTCTTGAGCTCATCTGTAATTTTTAAAATCGCTTTTGGTGAAACTTTATTCTCTACTTGTTGGCAGAATGGGGAGGTGGGTGGTGTTCTGCACCTGTTCAGTCTGGCAAACTGATCAGAAGTCTTGTTCACAGGCTTTAAACCCTACTTTGTACCCCCTGAACACCAGCTCTTTACTATATTTAATTTTGTCCCCCTAACATTAGAGCAAGATATTAATCATTAGGCAACTTCATGGAATGAAGACTTCCAGTGAAGAATTTTTCACCCTTTTCGGTGACCAATTATTTCTCTCGCTAGTAATTTTATAGATTTAGACATTAGAGGTTAATTTGTTTAAGGGATGATTATTTAGATATAATTAATTATTTTTTTAAAAACCAGGCAAGTTCTTTCAAGGGACTATTAGGTCAGGAAAATAAATATGGTACTCACATGTGCCTCAATACTTAGCTGGATAACATTTTAAAAATACCACTGATAAAAACAACAGATAAAAATCAGAGAAAAGGTATAGTGTTTGTCCAAGGTAACATAAGACGGTAAAAGACAAAAAGACTTTGATTCTCCAAATTTCAAGGAGCCTAGCAAAACCTGCACCCCCTGGCCTCCTTGTGTTGAGAAAAAGTCTTTCCTCCTTCTACCATCTACTGCTCCCTTAAACAAATTAATTTTCTTCAAGACAAGGTTTTTAAATGTCAGTTTTCAAAGACAGCTTTTATGGCAAGAATTTGTCAGACCTCATATCTGAGAGGCAAAGCCCCTACAAATTTTAGCTTCCATATCAGAAGCCCAATCACTTCTGCCTACCTGCTATCTACCTGCAGTACTCTCAAACACCAATACTTTATGCTTTTTTTTTTTTTTAAAGCACAAAGAAGCTTCTCTGTTTTCTATTTCACTGGCACTTTTGAGAGCATAAATGAATATTATGTCCTCACAGGGTCAAGTGTTCTTTTAGGAATGCAAAGGGCAAGACTTGACTCTCGCTGGGTGATCAGTGAGGAACGTGACAGCTGGTCGCTTCAGGGACAAGTGATCACTGCCACAGCGAGCAATTTCTTCTTCAGTCAGCAGCTGCCCCGACCCTTACTGAGGCCATACATCAATCCCTACTATACATTTCCCTGTTCCTAGTTCCAGGGGATGCTCAGCATGGAGGCTAAAAGCCAGGGAGAAAAGGAACAAACTCTACAAATCTTAGCTATCCCTCTGTCCCACCTGCAGAATGTCTCTATTATAATGACAGGATTCTAGACCATCTGTAACCTAAGCTGAAAACCTTACTTCACCAGGAAAACAAGAACTGAACGTAGACAGGAGCCAGTGGAGAATTCTTCCCAGTGCTCTTTTCAGACTTTCTCTTGACTCGGTCATTCATTCAGCAACAAATATTTTACTCAACAAATAATTAATACGTACCTTTAATATACCAGTCACTTTCTAGACAATGAAGATGACTCAGTAGTGAACAAGACAGACACAAATCCCTATACTCATGGAGCTGACATTCTAGTCAGAGTGTTAGGCTTGGAAGGGAATCCCACCCCCATCCTCTTGCCCACCCCTGTTTTACAGGTATAATGAAACTGAGAGGGTTGACATGACCAATCCAGGCTTTTCCACCTCTCTTCCAAATCCTAGGCAATCAGCAAATTATGGTCATATTCCTTGTGGTATAGGCAAAAGAATGGCCTCCAAAGACGTCCTCATCCCAATCCCTGGAACCTATGACTATGCTGCCTTAATGACAAAAGGGACTTTGCAGATGTGATTAAGTTAAGGATGTGGAGACAGGGAGATTATCCTGAATCATCTGAGTGGGCCCAATGCAATCACAAGAATTCTTATGATGGAAAGTGGGAGGCAGGAGAGTCAGACAGATTTTAAGATGCAGCTGCAGGGTTTTTTGTTTTTTTTTTATAAGATCTTTTTTGTTATTTTGATGTTGACCATTTTTAGAGTCTTTATTGAATTTGTTACAATATTGCTTCTGTTTTATGTTTTTTTTTGTTTTTTTGACCTTGAGGCATGTGGGATCATAGTTCCCCGACCAGGGATGGAACTGAACCTACACCCCCTGCATTCGAAGCGTGGAGTCTTAACCACGGGGCCGCCAGGGAAGTCCCACGGCTGCAGGTTATGAAGATAGAAAGGGGCCACAAGCTAAGTGATGTGGGCAGCCCGTGGAAGCAGGAAAAGGCAAGAGAATAGATTCTTCTCTAGAGATTCCACATAGAAAGACAGCCCTGCCGACCCTTTGTGTCAGCCCAGTGACAACTATTTTGGACTCTGACCTCCAAAACTATAAGATAATACATTTGTGTTGTTTTAAGCCACTAAATTTCCAGTAGTTTTTGGCAGCAGCAATAAGAAACTAATATGTTCCATTAACATGCTCCCATTCCTTGTTCACTCTTCCTGACCCCACATTATATCTTATGTTTCACCATCTAAATCCTCACTTTCTTTGAAAGCCCTGGCATCTCATGGCTAATTGTTTTCTTGCCTCAGTCCGTCTATGACACTTAAGTCCAAATTTCCCTTCCTGGAACACTACTTTGCACATACAAGTTATCTCATTGCTCAAAGCTTTTAATACTTCCATGCGTCCATCTATAGGACAAAAACTGAAGACTCTCATTCCATAGGCTCAACTTGAACTAAAATCACTTACATGGGCCTTTGAAGTAGAACGCTACAAAGACCTTTGCTCACGTCATTCCTTGAAATACTACCTTCTAGTTTCTCGGCTGAGGCTGCCTCCAGAAAGCTTCCCTCCAAAGCCCTCTGAAATTCTGTGTTACAGCTGAGGGTGCTATGATCTGACAATGAGCTATTCTCATTTTTAACCTCATTTTCTCTGTTCACATCCAACTCAATTGTTTCCTAAGGACATGATTTATATCTTATGTCTTAAGGAAGCATCAGACTCTGAATGTACTCAATGCTTCACAGATATTTGTTCTTGATGATAATGGGAGAAGTGTCAGATATCAGAGTTTTATTTAGGTGATGTACTTACTGGACAATTCACATCTGAATAATAGTTAATAAAAATTGCCCATTTCGGTGTGCTTGGTGAGGCCTATGTTAAGGGAGGGCTCTGGGATGTACGGAGCCCATTAAAGGACAGGTTTGGCTCAGGCTTTCAGAGGGGTTGCCTTGGACAGGTCTGGCCCCTCCTCTCACGGTCGCCCGGACCTGAGCCCCCGCCTTCAGCGAGGTGGTAGATTTCTTTGGTCTGGGCCGGAGCCGTCACCCTGCTTGTTGATCTAGGAGGAACTGAAATGGGCCAGAGAATGCTGTTCTCTAAGACAGCTTCCTGATCTGTATGCATTAGATTATACTCCATTTAAAGTTGTTACAAAGGGCGGAGTCAAGTTGGCGGACTAGCAGGATGTAGAATGCGTGTCTCCGCACAACTAGAGCACCTACCAGGCACCAGTGGGGGACCACGGACACCTAAGGGGACGGGAGGAACCCCCAGCAACCGATTTGTGGGATCTTGGTTCCAGCTCCTGTGCTGGGAGCTCCGAGTCCAAACCGCTGGACTAACAGAGAACCTCAGACCCCAGGGAATATTAATCAGACCGAGGCCTCCCAGAGGTCCTAATCTCACACCTAGACCCAGCTCTATCTAACTGCCTGCAAACTCCAGCGCTGGACACCTAAGGCCAAACAACCAGTAAGGCAGGAATACAACCCCACCCATCAAAAAAAAAAAAAAAAAATGAAACGACAAAAAAGTATATGTTACAGACGAAGGAGCAAGGTAAAAACCTACATGACCAAACAAATGAAGATGAAATAGGCAACCTACCTGAAAAAGAATTCAGAGTAATGACAGTAAAGATGATCCAAAATCTCAGAAACAGAATGAACAAAATACAAGAAACATTTAACAAGGATCTAGAAGAACTAAAGAGTAAACAAACAGTGATGCATACACAATAAATGAACTTAAAAATACTCTAGAAGGAATCAATAGTGGAATAACTGAGGCAGAAGAACGGATATGTGAGCTGGAAGATAAAATGGTGGAAATAACTACTGCAGAGCAGAGTAAAGAAAAAAGAATGAAAAGAACTGAGGACAGTCTCAGAGACCTCTAGGACAACATTAAATGCAGGAACATTCTAATTATAGGGGTCCCAGAAGAAGAAGAGAAAAAAAAAGGGACTGTGAAAATATTTGAAGAGATTATAGTCACTCTGACATGGGAAAGGAAAGAGTCAATCAAGTCCAGGAAGCGCAGAGAGTCCCATATAGGATAAACCCAAAGAGAAACACGCTGAGACACATATTAATCAAACTATCAAAAATTAAATACAAAGAAAGAAAAATCATTAAGAACAGCAAGGGAAAAACAACAAATAATATACAAGGGAATCCCCATAAGGTTAACGGCTGATCTTTCAGCAGAAACTCTGCAGGCCAGAAGGGAGTGGCAGGACATATTTAAAGTGATGAAAGGCAAAAATCTACAACCAAGATTACTCTACCCAGCAAGGATCTCATTCAGATTTGATGGAGAAATTAAAACCTTTACAGACAAGCAAAAGTTAAGAGAATTCAGCACCACCAAATCGGTTTTACAGCAAATGCTAAAGGAACTTCTCTAGGCAGGAAACACAAGAGAAGGAAAAGACCTACCATAACAAACCCAAAACAATTAAGAAAACAGTAATAGGAACATACATATCAATACCTACCTTAAATGTAAATGGATTAAATGCTCCAACCAAGAGACACAGACTGGCTGAATGGATACAAAAACAAGACCCGTATATATGCTGTCTACAAGAGACCCACTTCAGACCAGGGACACATACAGACTAAAAGTGAAGGGATAGAAAAAGATATTCCATGCAAATGGAAATCAAAAGAAAGCTGGAGTAGCAATTCTCATATCAGACAAAACAGACTTTAAAATAAAGACTATTACAAGAGACAAAGAAGGCCACTACCTAATGATCAAGGGATCAATCCAAGAAGAAGATGTAACTATTGTAAATATTTATGCACCCAGCATAGGATCACCTCAATACATAAGGCAAATGCTAACAGCCATAAAAGGGGAATTCAACAGTAACACAATCATAGTAGGGGACTTTAACACCCCACTTTCACCAATGGACAGATCATCCAAAATGAAAATAAATAAGGAAACACAAGCTTTAAATGACACATTAAACAACATGGACTTAATTGATATTTATAGAACATTCCATCCATAAACAACAGAATACACCTTCTTATCAAGTGCTCATGGAACATTCTCCAGGATAGAGCATATCTCGGGTCACAAATCAAGCCTTGGTAAATTTAAGAATATTGAAATCATATCAAGTACCTTTTCTGACCACAATGCTATGAGACCAGATATCAATTACAGGAAAAAAGCTGTGAAAAATACAAACACATGGAGGTTAAATAATACACTACTAAATAACCAAGAGATCACTGAAGAAATCAAAGAGGAAATCAAAAAGTACCTAGAAAAAAATGACAATGAAAACACGATGACGCAAAACCTATGGGATGCAGCAAAAGCAGTTCTAAGAGGGAAGTTTATAGCAATACAATCTTACCTCAAGAAACAAGAAAAATCTCAAATAAACAACCTAACCTTACACGTAAAGCAACTGGAGACAGAAAAACCAAAAAACCCCAAAGTTAGCAGAAGGAAAGAAATCATAAAGATCAGATCAGAAATAAAGGAAAAATGAATAAAGGAAGTGATAGATAGCAAAGATCAATAAAACTAAAAGCTGGTTCTTGGAGAAGATAAACAAAATAGATAAACCATTGGCCAGACTCATCAAGAAAAAAAGGGAGAAGACTCAAATCAATAGAATTATAAATGAAAAAGGGGAAGTAACAACTAACACTGCAGAAATACAAAGCATCATGAGATATTACTACAAGCAACTACATACCAATAAAATGGACAACCTGGATGAAATGGACAAATTCTTAGAAAAGTACAACTTTCTGAGACTGAACCAGGAAGAAATAGAAAATATGAACAGACAAATCACAAGCACTGAAATTGAAACTGTGATTAAAAATCTTCCAACAAACAAAAGCCCAGGACCAGATGGCTTCACAAGCAAATTCTATCAAACATTTAGAGAAGAGCTAACACCTATCCTTCTCAAACTCTTCCAAATATAATAGGGGGGAGGAACACTCCCTAACTCATTCTACGAGGCCACCATCACCCTGATACCAAAACCACACAAAGATGTCACAAAGAAAGAAAACTACAGGCCAGTATCACTGATGAACACAGATGCAAAAATCCTCAACAAAATACTAGCAAACAGAATCCAACAGCACATTAAAAGGATCATGCACCATGATCAAGTGGGGTTTTTCCCAGGAATGCAAGGATTCTCCAATATATGCAATTCAATCAACGTGATACTCCATATTAACAAACTGAAGGAGAAAAACCATATGATAATCTCAATAGATGCAGAAAAACATTTCGACAAAATTCAACACCCATTTATGATAAAAATGCTCCAGAAAGTAGGCATAGAGGGAACCTACCTCAACATAATAAAGGCCATATATGACAAGCCCACAGCCAACATCGTTCTCAAGCGTGAAAAACTGAAACCATTTCCTTTAAGATCAGGAACAAGACAAGGTTGCCCACTCTCACCACTATTATTCAACATAGTTTTGGAAGTTTTAGCCACAGCAATTAGAGAAGAAAAAGAAATAAAAGGAATCCAAATCGGAAAAGAAGAAGTAAAGCTGTCACTGTTTGCAGATGACATGATACTATACATAGAGAATCCTAAAGATGATACCAGAAAACTACTAGAGCTACTGAATAAATTTGGTAGAGTAGCAGGACACAAAATTAATGTACAGGAATCTCTTGCATTCCTATACACTAATGATGAAAAGTCTGAAAGAGAAATTAGGGAAACACTCCCATTTACCACTGCAGCAAAAAGAATAAAATACCTAGGAGTAAACCTACCTAAGGAGACAAAAAACCTGTATGCCTGTATGCAGAAAACTATAAGACACTGATGAAAGAAATTAAAGATGATACAAACAGATGGAGAGATGTACCATGTTCTTGGATTAGAAGAATCAACATTGTGAAAATGACTATACTACCCAAAGCAATCTACAGTTTCAGTGCAATCCCTATCAAATTACCAATGGCACTTTTCACAGAAGCAGGACAAAAAATTTCACAATTTCTATGGAAACACAGAAGACCCCGAATAGCCAAAGCAATCTTGAGAAAGAAAAATGGAGCTGGAGGAATCAGGCTCCCTGACTTCAGACTATACCACTAAGCTACAGTCATCAAGACAGTATGATACTGGCACAAAACCAGGAAAATCAATCGATGGAACAGGATACAAAGCTCAGAGAGAAACCCACGCACATATGGTCACCTTTATCTTTGATAAAGGAGGCAAGAATATGCAATGGAGAAAAGACAGCCTCTTCAATAAGCGGTGCTGGGAAAACTGAACAGCTACATGTGAAAGAATGAAATTAGAACACTTCCTAACACCATACAGAAAAATAAACTCAAAATGGATTAAAGACCTAAATATAAGGCCAGACACTATAAAACTCTTAGAGGAAAACATAGGCAGGACACTCTATGACATAAATCACAGCAAGATCCTTTTTGACCCACCTCTGAGAGAAATGGGAAAAAAAAGCCAAAAATAAACAAATGGGATCTAATGAAACTTCAAAGCTTTTGCACAGCAAAGGAAACCATAAACAAGACGAAAAGACAACCCTCAGAATGGGAGAAAATATTTGCAAATGAAGCAACTGTCAAAGGATTAATCTCCAAAATATACAAACAGCACATGCAGCTCAATATCACAAAAACAAACAACCCAATCCAAAAATGGGCAGAAGACCTAAATAGACATTTCTCTAAAGAAGATATACAGATTGCCAACAAACACATGAAAGGATGCTCAACATCACTAATCATTAGAGAAATGTC
>NW_021703777.1:115605951-115647045 GCF_005190385.1 Monodon monoceros
TTTGCAAATGAAGCAACTGTCAAAGGATTAATCTCCAAAATATACAAACAGCACATGCAGCTCAATATCACAAAAACAAACAACCCAATCCAAAAATGGGCAGAAGACCTAAATAGACATTTCTCTAAAGAAGATATACAGATTGCCAACAAACACATGAAAGGATGCTCAACATCACTAATCATTAGAGAAATGCAAATCAAAACTACTCTGAGGTATCACTTTATACCGGTCAGAATGGCCATCATCAAAAAATCTACAAACAATAAATGCTGGAGAGGGTGTGGAGAAAAGAGAACACTCTTGCACTGTTGGTGGGAATGTAAATTGATACAGCCACTATGGAGAACAGTATGGAAGTTGCTTTAAAAACTAAAAATACAACTACCATACAACCCAGCAATCTCACTATTGGGCATATACCCTGAGAAACCCATAATTCAAAAAGAGTCATGTATCACAATGTTCACTGAAGCACTATTTACAATAGCCAGGACATGGAAGCAACCTAAGTGTCCATCGACAGATGAATGGATAAAGAAGATGTGGCACATATATACAACGGAATATTATTTTGACATAAAAAGTAACAAAATTGAGTTATTTGTAGTGAGGTGGATGGACCTAGAGTCTGTAATACAGAGTGAAGTAAGTCAGAAAGAGAAAAACAAATACCATATGCTAACACATATATATGGAATCTAAAAAAAAAAAAAAGGTTCTGATGAACGTAGGGGCAGGACAGGAATAAAGACACAGACGTAGAGAATGGACTTGAGGACACGGGGAGGGGGAAGGGTAAGCAGGGACAAAGTGAGAGAGTAGCACTGACATATACACACTACGAAATGTAAAATAGATAGCTAGTGGGAAACAACTGCATAGCACAGGGAGATCAGCTCGGTGCTTTGTCACCACCTAGAGGGGTGGGATAGGGAGGGTGGGAGGGAGACGCAAGAGGGAGGGGATATGGGGATATATGTATACATATAACTGATTCACTTTGTTATACACCAGAAACTAACACTACACTGTAAAGCAATTATACTCCAGTAAAGATGTTAAAAAAATTTTTTGCCCATTTTTTTCTCTGCTCTTTGCTTGCTATTAAGAGATCTGTCCACATACAAAAACTTTGTGTGTGAGTAAGAAATACATACTCTTAATAAGCCTTTACTTATGGAGTTGAAACTTATAGCCTAAAACGGCTTTGGGAGAGTGGGAGAGAAAAGCTTGAGATTGCTAGTTTTAATTTTTAATTTTAAAAGTACAGTAAGTATCCATGTCTTTGTCATCTAGAACAGTGGTAAAATGGGGCTTGTTAAAACACAGCTTGCTGGATTCCACCTCCAGAGTTTCAGAGTCAGAGATCTGGGTTGGCGCCTGAGAACTTGTTTTACTAAAAGTTCTCAGGTGATGCCAAAGGCTGCTGGTGTATGGAGAAAAAACACTTTGAGAGCCATTGATATAGAACTACTAAGCATTAATATTTGTTAATGTTTCCTCTTTTTTTTAAGTTCAATTAAGATAACAACAAACTGGACTTTTTCCTTCCCAGTCTCATTGTATTCCATGCCAAATTTTGCTCATTTGATCCCCAAATGTTTGGGTTGTTTGCAATTTTTTGCTATTACAAATAATCCACATTGAACGTCTCTGTATAGGTCTCCTTGTGCACATGTGCGAGAGTTTCTTTGATGAAATCTTCAAAGGATTACAGAAATTTATATTTATCAGCAATGTATAAGGGTTCCTGCTAACCTCACATCCTAACCAACCCCTAGTATTATGAGGCTAAATTTTTAACCTCTGTCTATCTGTTGGGTATAAAAATGTATCTCATTATTGCTTTAATTTGCATTTTCCTGATTACTAGAGAGCTTTTTAATTATTATTGCTTTTTAGTTATTATTGGCTACATTGGTTTTCTTCTTCTGTGTTGCCTATGTGTACCTTTGCCAATTTTGACCTTTTTGTTGTTTGGGTTGTCTGGCTTTCGTTAATGAGTTTGAGAATCAAGGTTTGATATTTCTTTAAATGGTAAGACTGACTTTACTCGGTTGGGACTCATTTTATCCCTCTGTATGTACAGGCACCGCTACACCTATTTCTCTCAGGAGTATGTTTATCGATCTTCCAGGATTGGAAGACAAGACAGGAACGCGTATAGAAGTGGATGATTTTAGTTTATTCTCACAGCCTGGGTGGCCAGGAAGAGGGAGCCAAGGTGAAGGGAAGCTTCTAGGAAGTTGAAAGATATAAAGAGCAATGCTCTGAAGATGACTGGCATCAGAAATACATGACTGATGGCCAGTGGCCCTAAAATAGTTAATTAATAAACCTATTCACAGCCAAAAAGAAAAAATAAAAAAGAAAGAAAAAAAAACTTATAATGTCAAAAAGTTTGCCACTTAAAAAAAGGAAAAGGGAGGGCCTGTTATGTAACAGGCACTTTGTCTGTTAATCCATCTAACCTTTGTCACAACCCTTTCAGGTAGATATTATTATTCCCATTTTATCACAAGGGCAGCTGATGTTCAGAAAAGTTAAATAGGTAGTGCAAGAATGTACAGACCCAGATGCTCTCCAGGTCTGATCCCAAAGCTTGTGTTTTTCCTGCTACTCCCCCGCAGGGGAAAGTGAAACCAGCACTATGTATATAAAATACAGGTTCATAAGCACTATTGTTTAAACTAGAGGAATCATGATGACCTCTGGTTTCCCAGTACATCCAAGACTGTCTTCAGACCCCATACATACGCTTATCTTTTTTTTTTTCGTGGTACGCGGGCCTCTCACTGTTGTGGCCTCTCCTGTTGCGGAGCACAGGCTCCGGACGCGCAGGCTCAGCGGCCATGGCTCACGGGCCCAGCCGCTCCGCGGCATGTGGGATCTTCCCGGACCGGGGCACGAACCCGTGTCCCCTGCATCGGCAGGCAGACTCTCAACCACTGCGCCACCAGGGAAGCCCCATACGCTTATCTTTTTAAGGCATGCTTTCATCAAAGGGAATGGAACAATTTCAAAACTATAACTTTAAGAAACAAAGACAGCGCTTCCCGGCCGCCTGCCAATGCAGGGGACACAGGTTCGAGCCCTGGTCCAGGAAGATCCCACATGTAGCGGAGCAACTAAGCCTGTGTGCCACAACTACTGAGCCTGTGCTCTAGAGCCCGCGAGCCACAATTACTGAGCCTGCGTGCCACAACTACTGAAGTCCGCGCGCCTAGACCCCACACACTGCAACGAAGAGTAGCCCCCGCTCACTGCAACTAGAGAAAGCCCATGAGCAGCGATGAAGACCCAACTCAGCCAAAAATAAATAAATAAAATAAATTTAAAAAAAAAAAGAAAGAAGGAAACAAAGACAAATCCAAAGTGGCTGCTAAAAGTTCTGCTTTCTTTGACTTCGATTATAAACCTTAAAGACACATTTTTATAGCCAAGAACTACTTACGTAACATAAAGAATCCTATGTTTCAGGGGAAAACAGGTAATAATGCAGTTTCAAAAATAAGCAGATTATTCAAGAAAAAGCAGAATTAGTCTATGATGATAAAAATCAGAACTGTGTTGCCCATGGGTTGTGGGCATTGACAGAGGTGATGAAAGTGTTCTCTGTCTTGACTGGGGTGTTATACAGATGAATAAACATTTGTCAAACTCATCAAACTGTACATGAAGATCTGCATATTTCACTGTATGTAAACTTTACCTTGTTTTTCAAAAAGTATTTGAAAGTCTTAAAAGTAAATTTGTAATTGCTGATGACATTTGAAAGTGGTGGTCCACGTGCTGAGCTCTCAGCTGTCCTGGAGCGTGCTGAGGTCCTGACCATCTGCTCTGTGCTATCAGACAGGATGGATGCTCCCCAGATGGCGCCAGGACAAATCCACCGCTGGGGGTCAGTAGCTGTCCTGCCCTGGGAATGTCGAGTGGGAGAGGTGCCAACCTGAGACTGCATTCCTTCCAGACAAGGGGAAGCTGGGAATAATTCTCAATCCTAGCGTTTATTCTTATCCCTTTGCACGTGCGCGCGCGCGCGCGCACACACACACACACACAATTTCCTCTTCCTTGCCAAATACCAAACTCTCTGCCACACCAGCTTTTAAGCAATGAGGTGTAAAGGTCTTAGAACCACAGGGACCTGCTGCCTTCTAATCAGATCTTTCTGTCCATTGGGATACAGAGATTCAGGCCTGAGAGCAGCACATAACCATTGTGAGCAGAGTCTCCTTCTATGCCCTTTAAAAACTGCAGAGACACAAAGGGTACATAGCAGAAAGGAGCCTGCTGTCTTTCCTATGGCAGGGTACGCTCAGTGTTTACCATTTTTATTTAACTTTCCATTCCTCCGTTTGTCTGGCCTTGCAACACTCCAAAGGGAGGGAACAGCCATTTTCTGAACCTCCACTAGGTGACGAGCTCTGTGGTGGACACTGTCACGTTTCTTGTCTCACTATGACCACTGTCAAACCCCCCACTGTGTGTCTGTACCTCATGTTGAAGCTTCACAGACAAGTCACCTTAAGCACAGATTAGTGAAGAAAGTTGCTCAAGGAATCACTGATCTTAAACCAGCACTCAAGACAGTTGTTTTGCTAGAGTCGGAACTCTTTCTTTCAAACTCTATCTCTCTGCCTATTCGGGAATAAGTCCAAAATAACAATTTAAAAAAATGTGTCCTCAATATATATTGTACAAATTGCACTTTGTATCAGAATAACTCTATCACTGTTATGCCCACCACTACACATGACATTGCCAAAAATGACTTCAGAGCCTTGGATCTATTTAATAACTATGATTTATTTTCAGGGTGGTATCCTGCGTTCCGCCAGATGCTGGCCTGCAAAGCACACCCTGGACAGTGTTGTTGGATTTGGACTCTGTTAACCCAGGATTGAGTTTGTTCCAGTACTGCCTGCACTTACAACAGGTCCATGCCTCTATACCCTGGCCAGGTGCTGTGCTAGTAAAGCTTCCTGATAATTACAGGGTAAAGGGGTGTGCTCATAAATGTGGGCCTAATACAAACAGAGGAGAAATAACACAAGCAAAAGTGGCAAAAAGCAAGTTTCATGCATCAAAACACTGAATAGGCTGAATCTCACTTGCAAATTAAAGTTGGTATCAAAGGAATGCCATCTCAGTGGGAGTTGAACTAAATGTTCAGATCAGTGTTCTTGCCTCTACTGGACCATCTAACTGCATCCTAGCCAGTTAGATATTCACATCATAGAAGCTAGATATTCCTAACATTTAACTTAAGAGATCCAGGGGAAAAATGTGTGTTTATAATTTTTTTACACTCAACAAATCCTTCGTATAGAGAATATAACTTATAATATTTTACCTCTAAGTGCTTTTTCCTCCAAATGGAAGATGAGCCTGAAAAGATAATCACATATGAAAGCTCAGATGCAGACAGACACCAGTCTCACTAGCAAAACTCCTAGCTTGTAGGTGTTACCAGCACAAAAAGACATGCCCTCCTCCACACAGCTATGCCAGATAATATACAAGCAATTAATTTGGAATCATTGTTGGCAACTCTAGATTTTATCATTCTATTATTCCAGTCCATAATTTGCATTTTCAAAAACTAAAACAGTAAGGAGTTGGCTGGTAGCTTTTCAGGTACAATCATGAATAAAGATGAAAGAAGGTAATTATTTCACAGTGAGAAAAATGCAGCCTTAGAATAAGATGACATGGGTATCAATTCCAGCTCTGCTACTTAATAGAGATGGAATATCAGGAAGTTTCCTTAACTTGATGAAGTCCATATTTCTTCATCTAAAATGGGGAGGATAACATCAATACAGAATAGTTATTACTGATCTCTAAGGGTTGGCAGGAAGATCCTAGTCCTACTACTATTTACCACATAGCCTTGATTAAATTTCTACCTGAAATCCCTTAATTTGTCAATCTACTTTGGTTTGCATGCTTCAAGATGGCAGAGAAACATTTTTGAAAAAGAAGTTCTCAGGTCAGCTAGCATTATTGCATACCACAGATGCAGTTTAAATGTCACCTCCTCTGTGAAGCATTCTTGTTTCACCTTGCTCTCATGGGAGCCTACAGTCTAGGGAGGGGAAACAGAAATCAACCCGTAAGTTAATATGGTGATTAAGTGCTTAAGTGTCATGAAGAAAACAGCAGGGATAGACATAATGGTAGATAGTCAATAAGGACGGCCGAAGAAAGTCTTCCTGAGATGTCATTTGAGTAAAAACCTGAAGGAGGTGACAGACTGAGCCATGTGGAGAACTAGGCAATGGAACTTCAGACAAGGAAACAGCAAGTGCAAAGGCCCTGGGGTGCAGAGAAAACAACAACAGTGTGCTAGAGAGGATTAGCAGGGGGAGACAATAGGTAATATCAGAGGGGCTTCGGGAGCCAGGTCATGGGGGACCTTTCTTAGAGAGTGAAGTGGAAATCCACTGCAGGGTTCTGAGCAGGGGAGGGATGAGATCTAGCATGTTTTCTAAAATTTGTGTTGAGAATAGACTGAAGGGCGTTAAAGGCTTGAAGCAGGGACACTAGTTAGGGAGGCTACTATAATAATTCAGGTGCTCCATACTGATGGCTCCACACTGAAGCTCCAGTGTGGTAGAAGTACAGGTGGAGAGCAGTGATTGAAGGGAAAGTCAAGAGTGTTTCCTGATCAGCTGGATATCTACTGGGGGAGAAAAAGAAGGAATTTAGCCTGAATAGCTGGGATGACAGAGAAGTTAAGTGTGGTGGGGATGAGTATAGAGCAGGTTTAGTGGGAAGGAAGATTAGCAGTGATGTTTTAGACATATTAAGTTCACGATGCCCACTAGACACATATAGGTAGTCAAGTAAGCAGTTGAATATATGAGTTTAAATTGAAGAAACAATACAGTTGCAATGTAAGTTCGGTTGGCACACAAATGGTACTTAAAACTATGAGAGTAAATAAGATCACATAAGCAGTGAGTGAAGGTCCAGGGCTGAGCCATTTAGCAGTGTTGTGATGAGTGGGCCCCAGTTAAGGAGACAGAGAGGCAGTCAGAGAGATGGAAGGAAAAAACTGGGGAGTCTGAGGTCCTGGAGAGCAAGTGAAGACAATCTGTCCTGGAGGAATGAGTGATCAACAAGGCCACATGCTGCCGCCCTGCCAGGTAAAGTGAGTACTGAGAAATGATCATAAGCTCCTGCCCTATGGACGCCACGCGACCCTGCCAAGAGTGGTTTCCACAGAGCGGTGAGGGTGAAGGCTTGGGTGGATTATGCTCCGGAGGGTGGGAGGAAATGGAAATGGCAAACGTGGACAACTCTTTCAAAGAGTTTAGCTCTGATGGTAATCAGAGAAATGGTGATCTCTGAAAGGAGATATGCAGTCCAATGAGCGTTTGCTTTTGTTTTTAAGATGGGAGAAATAACAGCGTGTCTGTATGCTGATAAACCAGTTTGGTAGAGAGGGGAATTTTGGTGACTCTGGTCACAGAGGGGAGAGCTGCTGAGCCGTGTCTTGGAGCACATGAGATGGGATGTGATCTGGTGCACAAGTGCGAGACTGACTTTGGCTATTTCACAAATGGTTAATGTAAAAGGGAAACCAGAGGGTGTAAACTCAGGCGCAAGAGCAGGGGGAAAGAGAATGGGGAAGTTCTCTTGTGGAGTTATTCCCGTAACTGCTTTATTTTTCACTGGAAGACCACCGGATGAAAGTGGAGATGGTGATGCAACACCGAGACTTGAGGAGAGAGGAGAAAGGAACAGACAGTAAAATAACACCCCCCACAAAAGAGCTAATGGTTTTGATCCCCACAAACCAATTCTCTCCGTTGCATGTTTTATTTTAGGGAATATCACAATTCTCCCCACTAGAAAGTATTCTAGATTCTTCCTTCTACTTAACCCTCCATCAAATCAATCCCTCAACCACCTAAACAGAAGTGTAACAAATCCACTCCTAGTCTGGATTATGCAAAAGTCTCCTTACCAACTTCCCTGCTTCCAGACCCAGGGCTTTCTCCGTGTATGAACAAATATGGAAATCAAAACCTATCAAGTATCAAATTATGTGGCTCTGGTTAGAGATTAAACAAAGAAAACTCTTCACCCTTAACGCTATGGCCACACAGATCTTTAAATGACAGCAAATGTTTCTTGGCTTAAAAAAACCCAAAAAACAAAAAACCAGCACCTCCTTCGCATGGCAGCTTGAGGACGCTTCATGATCTTGCCTCAGCTTGGCTGCACAGCCTCGCCTCCAATGCTAAGGTATTTACTAGACACGTCCCCTCCAATCTTGATCCATGAGAGAGGCAGAAAACAATGGTGCAGAGAAATAATAAGGATGCACCAGTGAGCATTTTCCATGGGCATTAAGAAGCAAAGTACCGGGCTTCCCTGGTGGCGCAGTGGTTGAGAGTCCGCCTGCCGATGCAGGGGACACGGGTTCGTGCCCCGGTCCGGGAAGATCTCACATACCGCGGAGCGGCTGGGCCCGTGAGCCATGGCTGCTGAGTCTGCACGTCCGGAGCCTGTGCTCCGCAAAGGGAGAGGCCACAACAGTGAGAGGCCCGCATACCGAAAAAAAAAAAAAAGAAGCAAAGTACCTAAGCTACACACAAACATTGATCTCATGAAGACCTGCATTTGCGACATAACATTTTAGAAGACTTTTAATACCTCGATGGTTTGCTGCAGCTCAAACAGCAAGCATCTTCCTCTTCTTCTCCTCAGCCCTCCTCTTTCAATTCTACTTCCTCTTTTCCCTTTGATTCAAGCCAATCTGGCAGAGCACATACCCCAACTTGCCACCTTATTTAAACCTAGTCTGTGTTACCTCTGGTAGTTCATATTATTTTTAGTATATGAAAGGTTGAGAAGTACTAATTTTTAAGATTTTTTTAATTGAAGTATGGCTGATTTATAAAGTTTCAGGTGTACAGCAAAGTGACTCAGTTTATACACACACACACACATACACACACACTATTCTTTTTCAGATTCTTTCCATTATAGGTTATTAGAAGATACTGAATATAGTTTCCTGTGCTATACAGTAGGCCCTTGTTTAAGATATTATTTTAATTAACAAGCACAGTTCCTCATTT
Organism: Monodon monoceros; assembly: GCF_005190385.1. Lineage (NCBI taxonomy): Eukaryota > Metazoa > Chordata > Mammalia > Artiodactyla > Monodontidae > Monodon > Monodon monoceros. The sequence goes on from NW_021703777.1 coordinate 115,615,053, forward strand.
ATCATATGAACAGTTTTTTAAGGAAAGAGACTAAAGCCTCAAAATGCGCATAGTATTTTTGGTGGTTTCACAACATCTCCACACATTCTCTGATACTCTTCTCTTCAAGAGGTGGAGCCTAACTGCCCTCCCCGGGTTCGGGCTGGACCTGATGCCTGGCTTCTGATGAATGGTTATCGTGAGGCGAAGGTGAACTGGTCTGGGGACTTGGTCATACAAGGCAGTGCCGCTTCCTGCTTGCTCACTCTGCCACGTGCTGAGTACACGGAGTGACTTGTGGAGAGACCCGCTTGGCCGGGAACTGAGGCCTCCTGCCAAAAGCCACGCGAGTGAGCCCTCTGAGAAGTGAACGCTCGAGCGTGAGTCAGGCGCCCCCTGCTGCCTCCTGAGTGCGGCCACAGGCAGGGAACCTGGGCCAGAAGCACCCAGCCAGCTGGGCCGCTCTGGCATTTCTGAACCACGGAAACTGAGATAATGAAGGCTGTTGTTCAGAATCACTAAGCTTAGGGTAATCTGTTATGCTGCAAAAGATCACTAATATACTTATGATCATCAAATAATCTGTAATAATCAAATGGATCTGGAATTCTAAATCCAGGTCATTTTCATTTTATCACTGCTACCAAGTGACACCAAAAAAAAAAAAAGAAAATTATGATTCAAAAATTTTAGAAGATAACATTTATACTTTTATTTAAATTCTGCCTAGAATATTAATTTCCACTCTATGGTAGATGAGAAACAAGTAGGAACTTTTAGATGAGGATTTAATAAGAAGGAATACAGAGTACATAGTTTATAAAGCACTTTACCTATATAATCTTGGCTCTTAGATGAATATAGATGTTTGCATATATATATAGAGAGAGAGAGAGAGAGATAGAGAGAGAGAGAGAGAGAGAGAGAGAGAGAGAGCGTGCAGCAATTTCACTGACAACCACCTTAACTCTTTAAGAATGCATGAAAATTATTTAATAATCAAAATCCATCCCCAGGTCTAATTATGTGGTTCTGGGTCAGATATTATACAAAGAAATCGTTTATGCTTATCTGCAACTGGTTCCAGACCTCTACTAGTCATAATTCAGGATCTATATAAAAATTCTCAAAATTAAACTTACAAATGCCCTATCAAATTAAAAATGCAATGCATTCCAACAAGTGCTGGAATGGTTATTCTAAAACTGCCAATGAAGATAAACCCCATATTGAATAAATCAGAGCATTCAGTCTGAACCAAATTTTCTGAGCATTCAAAATGAGATTTGGGTAAATATAGCCTACCATTAACTTAATCTTCAGCCTCAAGCTTTTATCCACTCTTTCTTCTTCTCCTGGATCAGTAGTGTAACCTCAGGGATTGAACCTACTCACATTATGTTTTTCATCTGATGCTCTTGAGAAATGTTTTTTCCCTTAGGAAAGCGGTTACCGTCTTCTTTGTAAAATACACTTGTTTATTATTTAAAGGGTAATGTGGAAAAAGAAAAAGAAAAGATCTTCACCATCACCATATCAAGTCCAGAACCGACGGAAACTTTTCGGAGTATTTTAGTTTTGTTGCTAAAACAAAGCTATGAGAAAATATCACAGGGGAATAAATGCAATGGACAATTTATAAGTTTTCAAAAAACGCGTAACTAGCCAATTCTTTAAGACTAAAATAGATCTAGATCAGCTGACAGTCTGCAATTAAACTCTGCTTATTCTTATAGCTGTATTTTCATCCAGTCTGACTTGCAATTGTAGGATTATGTATAAAGCTGTAATGTTCTTCATCTGTTCCAAGCTTACATGACAAGTTTAAGAAAAGCCCTAGTCAGTATTGAGAGCAGAATATCATAAGCAAGCATCTACCCTGTCTCCGCCCTCTCACAGAAAGCATGTTCAAGCTTCCTCTCTTAAGCCTGTGGGATAAACACAGCAGGGATCTGCTGTATGAAACCACAGCTTTCATTCTTCCTGTGATTCCTCCAGTTCTTGAAATTCACAGACTTTCCTTTGAACTTGGGTGCTGAATATTTAACTCATTTAACATTCGTTTTGTTACCTTGTATTGATATTTGCTTTTTGGTATATAAGATCTCCCTCTTATTGAAATTGAAAAAAGAGTTTCTAAGTATCTTCCGTGCTTCATTTTTCTAATATCCTCACTGCCTAGACCAGGACTCTACATATTGCAGTGCAGTGATTCAACAATTACTTTCAAAACAAGATAATTTGTGGGGGGGGGGGATGAGAATATTTTTAACTTAGGCGGGGGATGAGCAGATAAAATTATGTAGCTTAAAAAAAATAAATAAATAAAAATTTTAAAAATGTTATGTAGCTTAAATTCTAGAAAATATTTACTTTTATATAAGTTGGAATTACACATTTGCTTCCATTAATGCTTTACTTTATGATTTTTGTCAGGCATTAAATCTCTTTGATTCATCAAAGCATTATATTTATTTCATAAAAATCTCATAAAATTCGCTGATATTTTTTGAAGTTTTTCACTGTTCTTTTAAAAGAAGATATAAACAATTGGTTAGATAAAAATGCTCCTTTATTACACTGTAAAAAAAACTTATAATTCTTTTATTACAACTGCTATATTTGCATCAAAGAATTATATCATCAAATATGATAAAATAAAATCAAAATGATAAAAACAGAGAAGGAGGATAAGAGCTCTGATTCCAAATTAGATTTTTACTTAATAACTGGAGTTGACATTCAATCAAGAGAAAACAGGTATCAGCCTAGCCTGACATTATTGGATATAATCTCTACCTCAGATCAATACGAAATTTTCACAGAATTTGCACTATTTCACAATGTCCTGGCTTCTACCTCATTGGTGCAGCCCCTATAAATTAAAAAAAAAAAAAAAAGCACTCATCTCCACCATGTCATAACAAGCAATACTTCAAGAGAGGGCAGTATTTCAGAAATAGGTCATCTGAGCTTAGAGAGAAAGAGTTGAGTTTCCCTGCACTTCTTTACTAAACATAAAAGAACCATCTGATTATGGAAATAACTAATGCATGTGACAAAAATAAAAAAACTGATCCAAGTGCCCAGGTCTGAAAAATCCAGTGTTAAGCCTGAAAGAAATTTAACAGCAGCTCTAAAAATTCACACACTTGCTGCACATTTTTTTCATGATGCTTCCCGTGCATATCACAGAGCACACTGGCCCAGATTAACATCAAACATGCTCCTGTAACCCTTTCATCCCTGGTAAAGATTTCTTCTTGTTTACTGGATGGACTCCTCTTAAGACATTATAGAGGATGTGACTCTGACCCCTCTTTCTCTCCCCCGCCCCTGCTCCCTGCCCTTCTTTCTCCCCGCCACCACTCTCTCTCATTTTAAAGAGTCCTTCTGCAGGGTGGTTGCAACACTGAACTTTGAAGAGCCATCAGAATATAGCCAGGTCTCCTTGTCTCCACCTTCAAGCCCTGCTTCTACACGGAGCCACATCTCACATCAGTGCACCTCCCACCCCCAAATCAATAGTAACCTAAATGTTTACTGCAGCGGCTCAAGAAAACACTGAGGGGGAAGAAAGGAGAGTGTAGTCATCATTCACGGCAGAATTTTAAGAAACCCTCTTGCCTAGATTTAAATCTCAGCTTTGCCAGTTTTTAGTTATGTGACTTTGGCCAAGTTCCCTAAATGTCCCGTGTCTCAGTTTCATCATCTGTTAAGTGGGAATAAAATAATGACTACCTCCTATGGTTGTTATGAAGATTAAATGAATTAATATATGTCAAGTCCTTAGAATGGTTTCCACAGGATAGGCAGTTATTTCCAAAGTCCTACTCTGTCGTCCCTCAAGCCATTCTGTTATAGAGCCTGGGCTGGCTCTCTTCTCTCCCCAGACCCCTTTACTTTTTGTCTTCATTCATCTTCTCTAGCCAGTAGCTCTCTGACCTTTCCAAAATAAATTATTTCAGCTTCCTCTAGCTTCTTCAGTCCCCACTCCCCCCCCACCCCACACACTTTGCCAGTTAACGCCATTGTCTTAGAAGGGAGTACGGAGAGGGGAAAATTGCAAAAACTTATCCTCTGTCATTTTAAAAAAAAAATCTGTCACAGAAGTTTTAGGAATATCTATGATCCTGACGTCTAAAAAAGCATTGCACTATTATGCTTATAACACTAATGAAAAGAACTCCTGAAAAATTTTAATTAGTTGAGATACTTCACTAGAGGTGGATGAAGTGATTATACATTTTACTGAACCTTAAAAATCTTCCTGAATTTTCTGGACTATGTTGTAGTTCAGACTTTAGTGTTCAATATTCAACTGCTCCCTTCAGGCAGCTCTCCAGAGTTGGTACCTTAAGTAACTGGGGTCACTAAAAGGTACCAAGGACTGTTTTATAAACAGTCAGTAATGACATTTCTTCTTAGGTTCCTTGGTAACTAGTTGGAATCAGTGTTGGCTTACTCAATACAATTGGACTAATACAAAGAGAAGAAACCAAATTTACTTTGCCTCATTCATATTATGAGGAAAAACAATGAAAAGTACTTTTCTTTTACGCTTAAAGTTTGTTACAGGGTAACAGACCAGTTAAGTCAGGGACCGAGCTGCTTGTCATTTGATCCCAGCTGTTTGGTTATTATGTGGCTGATGACCTCTGCATACAACTTTATCATTCCTTGTTTCTCATAAGAGTTCAGTTAGTTCTATGTCTCCTTTAAAAAATAACAGCTGACATTTATTGATCACTCCCAGTGTGCCAGAAAGTATGGGAAGCCCTTTGCATGCGCGAACATATTTAACCTTTACAACAACCCTGTGAGGCAGGTCCTCTCATAACCCTCATTTTGCAGATGAGGAAACTGAGGATCAAAGGGATTAACCAGCTCCCTCCTGGTTACTCATCATGTAAGTGGTGAGGGATTCAAGCCCAGAGCAAGCAATCTTAACAATTACTCCCCAAAGCCTTACTGTGACTCTCCATTTTGATTTCAAAGGCTTCGTGGGAGAAAGAGTACTTTCTATTACGTGTACACAACAGCAAACATTGCCCTGAGTTTGTTTATATAGCTATAAATTTAAGGATAATTCTGGAAGTCGTATATGGCATCTTCTTAGGGGCCTTGGTTCTCGGTCAGCCAAAGTACTTTTTATACTTCAACAGCCATGCTGAGAGTATGCCTGTTTTTCTGACTGTTTCTCTTCATTCCTTTTTTTCTGAAGAAATAATTCTCACAGGAAATAATTTCAAACCAGGCAGGGTGAGCGTGGGAGGAGAGGGAACAAGGGGGAGAGGACAGAGAATAGGGAGGGTCAGCAAGATGTTTAAAAAGCTGTTTGGAAACCTTCCCATCAGTAAAGTTACTAAGACTCCAGTGAAGTTACGGAAGGTTGTTTATCTCATGAAATGCTTCATGTGAAAAAACTTTTGTGGAAAGCAGTGAAGAGCTCAGCCTTCATATCAAGGTATCATAGGGTGAAACAGACAGTAGGAGAGGATGAAGGAGCAGGGAGGAAGACCGCCCTGAGGATGCTGAGGAGCCCAGGAGAAATCTTAAGGAGAGCTCTGGACAATCACAATCTGGGGACCTGCAGCTGAACCCACTTTAATCAGGTCTGTTAATGAGCAGACGACCCCCGACTGAGAGTGGGGTTATTCATTCATGCAATCAAATTTAATGGCTAAGATTTTTAAAAAATTGACCATACCATGCGTTGCCTCGGATGTGAAGCAACTGCAACTCTCATACATTGCTGGTAAAAAAGCAATATGGTACAGCCACTTTGGAGAGGAGCTTGGAAGTTTCTTATAAAATTAAACATACACCCACCATTTGACCTGGAAATTCCCCTCCTATATATTTACCAAGGAGAAGTGAAAACACGTCCACAAAAAGACCTGTATGCAAACAGTGGCTTTTCTTCTAACAGACAAAAACTGGAAACAACTCAAATGTCTATCGACAGATGAATGGATTATCAAATTGTGGCAGATCCATACCAAGGAATGATCACTCAGCAATAAAAAGGAACACACTACTGACACGCAATAACATGGATGAATCTCACAAGCATTATGCTAAGTGAAAGAAGCCAGACACACAAGACTACATACTGTATGACTCCACTTATATGATTTATATGACACTCTAGAAAAGGCAAAACAACAGTGACAGAAAACAGATCAGTGATTCTTAGGGGCTGGGGGTTGAGGGAGGAGGAGGTCAACTACATGGGAAATATCTGAGGGGACAGAAATGTTCTGTATCTTGATTATAGTGGTGGTTATATAACTGTACATGCATTTGTCAAAAACTCATCAAATTATACACTTAAAATGGGTGAATTTTATGGTACGTAATTTATACCTCAATACAGTGGGGATTTTTGTTATTGTTGTTTTAGTTTAAATCATCCTCACTGGTAGTCATAAAGACAGAAATGCGTGTATCCAGAGGATGCTCTCTTACAGAAGGGCAGTCTCACCTACTTCACCCTGTTGATTTTGCTGCACATTCTCATGGGTTCCCCCAATCCCCATTGTTCATGCTATTTAAAAAGAGATATTTAACCAGAGCATGATTCAAGCTGAATCTCTCACCCAGTACAAAGCTGTTTCTCAGGCCATGGTTTTAAAACATACTTACAAATTAAAAGCTGAACATCATCTTTTTAAGTGCACACAATCATAATCCTTGGTTTATAACTAGGGCAGCTAGATAAAATATAGGATATCCAGTCAAATTTAATTTTAGATGAACAACAAATAATTTTTTAGTATAACTATGTCCCCAATATTGCATAAGACATGCTTTTTATTTGCTTTATCTAGCAGTCTGCTTAAGAACACCACTGGTCCATGCATGGGCTTTTCAATTTTATTTATTCATTCACAATTAATTAGCTAATTAATTATTGAATCTCATATGCATGTTGTAGCTGCAGGAATTTTTAGTAACTGTGGCTGTAACTACCCTCTTAAAAAACCATGTAGCAACTCTAAGGCACTGAGAACTTATCTTAGACTACTGATAAGTGACTGATTTAGGATCCTGTTCATCAAAATATCTGTAGACCCAGTGCATCAGCATCAACTTGTTGCTTGTTAGAAAAGAATCTCACTCAGGTCTCACCTAGACCTACTGAATTCAGAATCTGCATTTTAAGATTCATTGCACATTATTGTTTTAGAAGCACTGATTTAGAAAACCGTGTTTTAGGAAAATTCCCAAGGGCATATGCAGGGTGGATTAAAGGGAAATTGACCTAAAGTACAGAAACCCCTCACAAGAATATTTTAAAAGTTCAGGCATTACTTCAAGATCTGAATTATGGTACAGGCAGCAGGAATGAAAAGAAAGAGATCAAAATGAGAAACAGTAACAGAAAAAAAAAAAAAAATCAATGGGACTTGGTCAAGGACTGGATGGAGGACGGAGAGGAAAGATGTCAGAATCTGAATATAAATCAAGTAGAACCAGCAAAGTGTTTCTTGTATCCCTGGCAGTGGTTCTCAACCTTAGCAGCACATGATAACCACCTGGGAGCTTTAAGAAATACTGATGCCTAGGTCCCAACACCAGAGATTCTGATTTAAGGTGAAACCTGGGCATTAGAAGTTCAAAATGCTCCCCAGGTGATTTTAATGTGCAGCCAAGGTTAAGAACCACAAATATGGGCTCTTTCAACCTATTTGTTTTCACTTAGGAAAATGATTTTCAGTCCTGGTTACACTTTAGAATTATTGGGGGATCTTTAAAAATGTATCCGTATCTAGACCCTGCCCTTAGAGATTCTAATTTAATTGGTAATATTTTAGAGTCTCACAGTTGATTGTAATGTGTAGACAGGGCTGAGGACACTCAATTGAAGCATTCAGTTTAAATGATGATTAACTATTTTTTTTCTCAAATAAATGTAAAATGAAGAGAGAATTCAGTGCTTACAGAATCCAAACCTACTAGTTAGGTGAAATATAAACCAACCTATTTTCATTTGCTTGTTACAATTTCACAATAAATTTTGCTTGGTGTTATATACAATTTCTATTTTTTCAAAACCTCATTTTGAACCCAAACAAAAAAATCAGCTGATTACCACTGCCATTGGATAACCATTTATGAAATAAGCGTTATTCAGAGGTGTAAAATATAACATGAAATAAATTGATTACAACCACAATTATACATCTTAGGATTCAGTAAGGTCCTCAGGAAAGAGGGGTAAAGAAATGACATGTCTAGGGACTTCCCTGGTGGCGCAGTGGTTAAGAATCTGCCTGCCAACGCAGGGGACATGGGTTTGAACCCTGGTCCAGGAAGATCCCACACGCCGTGGAGCAACTAAGCCCCCATGTGTCACAACTACTGAGCCTGCGCTCTAGAGCCCATGAGCCACAACTACTGAGCCCGTGTGCCACAACTACTGAAGCCCACGAGCCTAGAGCCCGTGCTCCACAAGAGAAGCTACCTCATTGAGAAGCCCGTGCACCGCAACAAAGAGTAGCCCCCATTCAACGCAACTAGAGAAACCCCATGTACAGCAATTAAGACCCAACACAGCCATAAATAAATAAATACATAAATTTATTAAATAAAAAGAAATGACATGTCTAAAATTTATTTCTAAGTCAAAGTAAAGTATCAGGAGTCAACCCTATTACTAAAGTCTAAATAAAAAACATCAAGCAGAACATTTAAGCACTTTATAGTTAACTTGTCACTACAGCATTATTTTGTAAGTGTGCAAAGTGAAAAATTGTTTTCAAAAAGAAAAATGTTTCTAAATGACCTTTTAGAATAAAATGGAAAATTGGCTTACCTCTTCCCTATGATTCTTAATTGGCATACAAAGAATACTTTGTGTCTTGTAGCCTGTAATTTGGTCAACTTCTGCATTGAACCGAGGATCCTAGTAAGGAAGAAGAAATTCAATTTAGTGACTGACCTGTTCAAAGACTGATTTGATTTTTCTGATTTATAGGATTAGAGAAATCTAATTGTCGACTCACCTTGTTGCTCTGAATGACAATTTTATTATTGTAAAAGGCATCAAAGCATACAAGTACATATCATCTTTGACAAAGATAAATTTAAGGGTTTTTTAGCAGCTAGTATTTATGAAAAAAATACAGATGTAAACAAATGTTAAGAAATAAAGGAAATGCAAAATATTAACCAATTTAGATAGCCTCACTTAAACTCAGGAAAAAGTGGCAACTCTCCTCCTCTGTAATACAATTTGCCTATTCCCATCGCACTGATTCTTCTGAAAAAGAAAAGCATCTTTGGTCTGAAACTTTTCCTATAAAACCCACCACCTCCAAAATGACCTTTTCAATACTGACTTGACTTCCCTTGTAATGACTGTATATATATATTTCCTCAGTATTCTGTATTTCTATCTCAGTTGTTTCCTAAGAATTAAAATCTTATCTTTCTTTTTGTATATAATAAAACTGCATGGCCTTCATCAGACTACAAACAATTCCTCAGTCTTTTGAATCTCTTTCCCCTTTTACAAAGTACATCTTCCCACATCCAATAATCACAAAGGACTGCTGAAAGGTGTAAAAGTTCTAACTGTGGGTTAAAGAAAGAAAGATACAGGCTATCTTCCATTAAACCAGATTGAGAAGATCAAAGGTAGGCTGTAAATTCTATGAGGGGCTTTTTTTGGTTCACCACACTGTATTCCCAAGATTAGCACAGGAACTCAAAAACATCTGTTAAACAAATGAAGGAATTCATTAACAAATGATATCACAGTTATCCAACATGATCACTTTTAGCTTACTATAGTTTAAAGCAAACCTTATAGGTAGGAGGAAAAATATACTCAAGGAAATGGACACAGACCAGTACATAAGATACAATTAGAACGGAAGCAAACATACCAGAACATAAACATCTGAATGAATATTGTTCCCTTCAAAGCAATAGCCTTGGGAACTTACATGCTCAACCTAATAATAGCATTATTGTTCTAAAAACTCTGCTTTTGGAATTCCCTTCAGAAAATATGGAATAGTCACACTGGAAAAATCCTCATCTTTGAAGGTCATTTCCTTTTTTTTTTTTTTTTTAATTAGTCTAAAGTCATGCAAAGCCAAAGCTGTGAATGAAGTAAACGATTCCATCAACTCGGGTCAGAAATGAGGCCGATTTTCCCCATGGGAGGACCAAACATGGCATTAAAGGCAATTTCAAAAGAAGAGTTATAAAATGGTAGAAAATCAATACAAATATTTTATATTATAAATATACACGACTGCATTTTTAGTTTTTCTGCAAACATGCTCAAAGTTATACTGAAAGACAGAGAAAACCTTGGCTCAATGTTTCCAAAAAACAGTTCTTAAATAGCATACTATATTTCAAGGTATCTAAAGAAAGCAGGCAGGATACTGACACGGACAAATTAAAAGAAGATAAAAATTATGAATTTATATAGTGAATTATTCTACAAGCTAATAATCAAAATACGAATAGAAATGTATCCTCAGCAATTATTTTGTTAACGAATATCTGAATTACAAGACCAATTTATAAAAAAGAGGATTAAACCCAACTATCTAATCAAAGCAAGAGTCTGAAATTAGTAGCACTTTCATAGAATTTTTTTGTGCATACTGGAAGTTTAAAATAAACAGCAGCCCTGGATTTCATTCTTCATTGAAGGAGGTAGGAGTAATGTATACTTCAAAATCACTTTAAGTGAATTTTGGCATCTCAAAGAATTTTTCCTTTAATAATGTACCCAGTGCAGGGGCTATAAACACATAGAGAACTTCTAACCCCTCTAGGTCCAAGTAAACATTGAAAGAAAAACGGAGCACTATTATTTCATTATTATTGTGATTATTTCTTTCACTGTTTATGAGAACATGACAGTGTAAAAAAAACCACAAAGCTTAGATATCCATCTCCCATACTAAAACAACTAGTACCAGACTTGCCCTCCTGCTGAAAAATACAAGATTAGACCAAATACATGCGATAACTAAACTACACACAGTGAAGAAGGGAATACACATGATGGCCTTGCAATAATCCGATTCCTCCTGGGGGCAGGCAGGTGGTATCCTGGGGGCAGGCAGAGTAACAGTTCCAAATAGAACTGAATTCAGGGCTTCTAAAGTGGCTGGTATGTGCAAGGCAAAGTACCTGATAAGAGAGGCTGTGCTTTGGGTGGGGTTAGGGGTGTAAAGCAGGAGTGGCAGAAGAGTGAGTGGCTAGTCACTTCACAGACATGTATTTGGCAAGACTCTAAGAGACCTAGCAAAGATTACCTGTTGAAGGCTAAAAGTGAATGGTGATAACCAATTCTAAAAATGTTTGAAGACACTGGCGTTCTACCCACCAGAGGAGATACCTCACTAGGCACCTCAGGCATTCAGCTGAGACACAGAAAGGCCACTCCTTGGGGGGTAAGGACCTGAGCAGCATTCCCTAAGACTAAATTTAAAACTAAAGTAGATCCATCCTAACAAATAATAACACCAAACCTGACAGGACCTAAAGGATCTTCCAGTAACTCCACTGTCTACAAGAACAAAGGTCAGCTCTGTTTTAAAGGAAGTTGATATAATCCAAATGCCCTGCAACAAAACATTTGCAATGTCCAGCATACAATAAAGAAAATCACAACGCATGTGAAGAAACAGGAAATTGAAACCCACAGTGAAGAAAAAAAGCAGTCAATAGAAAATGACCCCAAGATGATTCAGATGTTGGAATTAACAAACAGGGACCTCAAAGCAGCTATTATAAATGTATTTAAGGACTGAAGAGAAAATATGGTAATAATGAACAGATGGAAATCTCTGCAGAAAGAAAAAGTATTTTTAAAAAGCCAAATGTAAATTCTAGAACTGAAAAGTACAAAGTCTAAAACCAAGAGTTCACTGATGGATTTAACAGCAGATTGGAAACAATGGAAGCGTCAATGAACCTGAAGACAGATGACAGAAAGTATCCAATCCAAAGGACTGAGAGGACAAAAAAAAAAAAAACCTGTAAAAAGTTAACAGAGCCTCAGTGTTCTGTGGGACAACATCAAATAGTCTAACATATATACAACTGGAGTCCAAAGAGAAGAGAATGGAGCAGAAAAAATATTTAAACACATGACCAAAAATTTCCCAAAGTTAGTGAAAACCTTAAATATATACACAGTGTGAAAATGATATATATTATGAAACATATAAGGTGAAAAATGAAGCCGAGCAGACTTCTCATAAGAAAAGTGAAAACCAGAAAAATGTGGGAGAACTTTTTAAGTGTTAAAAGAAAACTACTATTAACTGAGAATCGTCTAGACAGTGAAAATATCTTTCAAGATTACAGGCAAAATAAAGCCATTTTCAGATAAACAAAATCAGAGAATTCGTCACCACCAGACCAGTACTAAAGAAATGTTAATGAGAGTTCTTCAGCTTGAAGAGAAAGATAAGAGATTCTACAGAAGGAGTAAAAGAGCTTGGAACATGGCTTAAGCACATGCACAAATATATGAAGAATAAGGAAATGAATCCACAAAGATATTGCTATGATTTATGTCAATGAGTGTACTGCCTATGTTTTCCTCTAGGAGTTTTATAGTATCTGGTCTTACATTTAGGTCTTTAATCTATTTTGAGTTTATTTTTGTGTATGGTCTTAGAAAATGTTCTAATTTCATTCTTTTACATGTAGCTGTTCAGTTTTCCCAGCACCACTTATTGAAGAGGCTGTCTTTTATCCATTGTACATTCTTGCCTCTTTTGTCAGAGATTTGTTATGTGTGTGTGTGTGTGTGTGTGTGTGTGTGTGTGTGTGTGTGTGTGTGTGTGTGTTATGGAATATTACTCAGCCATAAAAAAGAATGAAATAATGTCATTTGCAGCAACATGGATGGACCTACAGATTACCACACTACGTGAAGTAAGCCAGACATAGAAAGACAAATATTATATGATATCACTTATGTGTGGAATCTAAAAAAGAAAAAAAAAAGACATAAATGAACTTATTTACAAGACAGAAACAGTCCCTCAGACATAGAAAACAAACTTATGGAAAGGGGAGGGTAATAAATTAGGAGTTTGGGATTAACATATACACATTACTATATATAAAACAGATAATCAACAAGGACCTGCTGTGTAGCACAGGGAACTATATTCAATATTTTCTAATAACCTATAAGAGAAAATAATCTAGAAAGAACATATATATATATTACATATATAATATATATAATATTATATTATATATATTAAGAAAAGAGGAAGAAAAAATATACCTTGAGGTGTTAGATTGAAGTTGGAGGTAAGAATTCATTGTTTATCTTATAGTGAGTAGTTACATATAGGAATAAATAAAATATAAGTGTCTGTGTATATATTTTTTTCTAGCTCTGTCTGCTGATAAACTAGTAGCAGTGAGCACACCTACTGCCTAGATCCTGGTTTCTCAATACCATCCCCTCCACTGAAAGGAACCAGGGCTCCTTGGGAAAAAGAATGATCATAGGGCTAGGGCAGGGAAAGTAAAAGATGAGTCTGGAACATCTTGTTAAGCAGTTAAAACTTTCAGCTCCCCTAGAAAGCAAGAAAATGCCAAGAGTGATGGGGACATATCAAAAAGACATAGGAGCCGGTAAATCTGATATAATCTGAGAATTTGAATAAATAAAGATAGTAACAGAGCATAACTCATTAAACAAAATAAAAATGTCCATAATGATAGAAATAAATAAATAATGAATGAATAAAGAAGGCAAAGCTCTTCTTTACATTGGAATGCGACTAATATATATATAAGGTATTATGAAGTTGGAAAATCAGTGGATGACAAAACTGGTAAAGGTACTGATGAGGAATAGAATATCTACACAATATCAAAATATCTCCTCTTAAGATACTTAATTACAATGGGAAAATTATAACTTTTTAGTGAAAAAACCTAGTGGATACCGCTTTAACCAAGTTATCAAATTTAACATCATTAATACTGGGGTAGAGTAACATCATATGCTACCTGGTAACATATGCTAAGAAGGTCTGTGGTATAATAAAAAATATACTGGTCTAGCATAGAGCTCCTCAAACCCTTGGAATTTCCTGAGTGATAGGAGATTCTTTTTATATTCATAACAAACCCCTTACAACCATACCTGAGTTCATGCTAATGAGAAGACCCACGGGGGTGTGGGGGGGCGGGGGGGGATGGTCTCAAATAGCTTCAGGATGGGGGCTGGCTGCCAAGTGATTAGAGGATTAGAACTTTCAGCCCCACCACTGACTTCTGGATAGGAGAGAGGGGGCTGAAGCTTGAGTCCAATCACCAGTGGCCATGATTTAATCAACCGTGCCATCAGATCTGAGGGAACTTTTGGGTTGGTGGAGATAACTGTGTGCTGGGGTGGTGGTGCACCTCTCCCTTCCCCGGCCCCCGCCGAGAGGTCATGGAAGTTTTGTGTCCCCCGCCTGCCTTGCTCCTTGCCCTATGCACCTCTTCTATTTGGCTATTTCTGAATTGCATCCTCTATAATAAAACTCTAATTTTAAATAGTGCTTTAGTGTTTTCCTGAGTTCTGAGTCATTTTAGGACATTATTAAACCGGAGCAGGGAACCCCGGAATTTGTAGTCAGCCAGACATAAGTGTGGCTAGCCTGGGTATCCTATTTAGGGCTGGTATCTGAAGTGGGGACGGCACTGTGGGACTGAGTCCTTAACCTGTGGGGTCTGCATGAACTCCAGGAGCTAGTGTCAGAATTGAGCTGGATTGTAGGACACCCCAGCTGGTGTAGGAGAAGTAAAGAATTGATTGCTGTTTGTAAAACCAAACTAGGTCTCAAGATCAACATCTGTCGTATTCCTGCCAAAACTGCCTGACTTGAATCAATTCAAGAAAAACATTCTACAAGATAACTGGCCTGTATTCTTCCAAACTACATGTAAAGAAAGATAAAGAAACACTGAGAAACTATTCCAGATTTAATGGAGACCAAAGAGATAGGACAAGTATGTGCAATATGTAATCCTGAATTACAGCCTTGATCAGAGTGAAAAGAATAACTATAAAGGACATTCATGGAACAACTGACCAAATTTGACTACGGAATGTTTGATAATAGTACAGTATCATAAAATTTCCAGATTTTGATAAATGTATCACAGTTGTGTAAGAGAATATTCTTGTTATAAACTATACACTGAAATATTTAGTAAAAATGTCTCCAAATGGTTCAGAAAAAAATAATCTGCATATATTACTTATATGTATTATATATAGGAAAAGAATAAAGCAAATGGGGCAAAATATAAACGATTGGAGAATCTGGGTAAAGCGTATACACAAGTTTCTGATGCTGGTCTTGCAACTTTTCTTTAAGCTTGAAATGGTATAAAAATAAAAATAACAGGAAACAAAAAGGAAATAATACAGTAGACTTGCCAAATTATATGCACTGGTTTTCTTCCACAAAGTGGAATACCTAGAGATTATTAGAACATTGAACAAAGATATAGCAGTTCCCAAACTGTGTTCCCTGGGGCACAATTACACCATGACAAAATTATCAAATTTAATAATTTATCAAAACTAAAGAATTTATCAAAATTAGAACAGTTGCTATTGTTATCTCTTTCCTCTGAAATTCATTTTGGAAATAATTTTATTCACCAGAAATTCACTTGAGCAGCAAGTGAGACCTGCAGGATGAGAGATGGTGAAGATTTATTTACCTGGAAAAGGACTGAAAAGGAAGGAATGAAGTGCGAGTGGGAGGAGTAGCGGCTCCACGGTGAAGGCCACATGAGTGACAATGTGACCCTTCCCTAAGATCCTCCAAGTTTTCTCCCTAGCAATCAGAGTATCCATGGAGAGGCTGTCCCATGGAAACAGGAGAAGAGCCCAGGTTTTGCATTCCAGTTGACTTAGGAAAAAGAGGGCTGTGTAGACAATAGAAATCCTCTGACATAGGAAATCTTGCGGAGTCTTAAGGCTTCCATAAGACGTGGAACCAGGGGTTCAGGCAATCTGTGATGGTTAATTTTATGTGTCAACTTGACTAGGCTAAGGGATACCCAAATAGCTGATAAAACATTACTTCCAGGTGTGCCTGTGAGGATGTCTCCAGAAGAGATGAACATTTGAATCAGTAGAATGAGTAAAGAAGATCTTCATCAATGCCAGTGGGCATCAGCCAATCCCTTGAGTACCTGAATAGAACAAAAAAGGCAGAGGAAGGACAAATTTGCTCTCTAAGATATCCATCTTCTCTTGCCCTCCTGCTGTCCATCAGAGCTCCTGGTTCTAAAGCTTTTGGCCTCAGACACAGACCAGAGTTACACTCTTGGCCCCCCTCATTCTTAGGCCTTCAGACTCTGAATTACACCATCAACTTTCCTGATTCTCCAGCGTGCAGATGGCAGGCAGACTGTGGAACTTCTAGGCCTCCATATCCAAGTGGCTAATTCCTAGAGTACATCACTTCTTATTTATCTCTATTTATCCCACTGGCTCTGTTTCTCTGAAGAACACTGACTAATACACAATCCAATCTAGATACTGGATGATACCTAGTTTTTATGTATGAGGACAATGCCAACACATTTATACAGTTGCTCTGATTATTATGTGTTAATATTTTATTATTATGAAATGCTCTGCCATATTCGAGAAAGTTGCGTGAATGATGGGCTGATGAAGGAGGAGATGATGTGTGACTGAACATCACTGGTATTTGTGATCTAATTGAGACTCACTGGTCTAAGGTGTTGATCTTGTCTTATATTTTAAAATATGAATGTGTTATTTTATTAGTAATAAAACAGTTGAATCTCCAAGTTTATATCATTCTGTTACAAAGTTTTAAAAAGTGAATCAAATGTTGACCATTTCTTACAATTAATCTATCTAGGAGACTATTATTTCACTCTGAGCTTCAATCTGAGCACTACTCTATTTCGTGGCCACTTCTTGGTTTTCTACTGCTACATCATAACTTTTAAGTGTTCTATGGTCACATAAGCTAAAGAAATGTGTCATTTTTACAGACACATATTTAAAGAAGTAGGACTCAGAAAACATAGAATATACTTTGATATTCTGATTATTTTCACAAAAGGCTATGAGACAGTATTTTGACTATTCAAGCTATGAGTGAGCTAAGTAATGAATTAGCCACTAGCCAACTGACTTCCACTGTTAATACCAATGTAAATTATGTCACAGATCAATCCCACAACTTCTAATGAAATTCCTGGGACAGGAATAACTTCTGCAAGGCCTCTATAAACACAGATCAAGGGTGTCAAGGGTGAAGCAGCAACATGAGAAATCCACAGGCTAAGAGGCTTCACCCTGGGGTCACTGCAAATCAAGGGCACTGGGCCTATTTCAGATGGCAGTACAAGAATTAAATTATTACTAACTGCAAGACAAAAACTACACCATCAAAACTCTAAAGATGGTAAACAGATTAAATAAATTGTATATAAATGAAGAAATCCTCAGGGCTGGAGAAACTTAGGATCATGCAGACAAATGGAGGCTTTCTCAGCAAAGCTGAAGCATATTTATGGTCCTACTGTACTTGGGACTATAGTGCCATTGAAAAGCGGAAACCCAGCTGTCACCTAAGACAGGAAGGGAATTCTGCAAACTTGGCAGCGATTCTGCAGCTGTGTCCTTAATACCCCTCTTGGAGTTTGCCATGGTGTGATGTTACTCACAGAGCTCAAAGAGGTCATGGAGATAGCTCCGTGAAGAATCAAAATGGAAAAGACTGCTGGTATAGAGTGGATTCTGACACCTATCTCAGGATCTAATCTATCCGAACTATCACATCTCTCCCCAGATCGCTGCCCTCAGTATTCCCCACCAGTTACTATTATTTATTCAACCAACTTCAAAACCCGAGTCTTCTCCAACTCCTCTCTTCTCCTCACTTCCATCTCCTATTAGCTGCCAAGTCTAGCAGATTCAGCTTCTTCATCGTTAATCCATTCCCTCCTTTTGGTCCTGAAGGCCAGTGCCCTGGTTCAGGTCCTTACTTCCTCAGACTATTAAAATAACCTATCCTCCCAGTTTCCAGTATTTTTCCCCAATTCCTTTTATGACCACCATATTATTCATCTTTCTAAATCACAGTCTGGGGCTTCCCTGGTGGCGCAGTGGTTGAGAGTCCGCCTGCCGTTGCAGGGGACACGGGTTCGTGCCCCGGTCCGGGAGGATCCCACATGCCGCGGAGCAGCTGGGCCCGTGAGCCACGGCCGCTGAGCCTGCGCGTCCGGAGCCTGTGCTCCGCAACGGGAGAGGCCACAACAGTGAGAGGCCCGCGTACCGCAAAAAAATAAAAATAAAATAAATCACAGTCTGAATCATGCCGGTTCCCCTTTCAAACCATCTTCAGTTATTCCTCATAGCTCTGAATCAAACATATACTCCTCAGCTTGGCATTCAAGACCCCAGTAATCTCCAGCAGCTCCTCAACATCTATACTATCACCCACACATTTCCATACGAGCACCACATGGTCCAACTTCCTGTCTTTTCTGCAAACTTCTCTTTACATCTAGATCTCACTATGCACACAACTCAATCTACTCCAATCTCACCCATCTTCCAGGGTCCACATCAATCACTGCTTCCTCAAAGAAACCTCTCTCCGTCTCCCCAATTACATGTGATCTCCTGCTTCCCTGAACCTAACACATTTTCCCTGGATCTATTATGACCTGCTTTCCATTCTACTTATTTATCTCATCTACTATAACTTTCTCCCAATCACTATTTATTAAGACTTATCTATGTTCCAGGCACTGTCTTAGGCATCAGGAATACAGGGGTGACTAAAACATCTATGACCCCTCAAATTACACAGAGGAGCCTCAAGCTAGTATTACTATGGAAACTTCATAGTGTACCACGTGATAAGTAGCTAGAACATAATTCATAAACATAGTAAGTATCATTCAATTAAGATGCTTTGTTTAAAACCTCTATTTCTAAAAATAAAAGATTAATTTTAACTGGGAAACTTCAAGAATCATATAGTGTAATCTTTAAGTCCATAACTGAAGTAAAAGTGGAATAAATATCAAATCTTTCCATCGAAATACTGTAGGGCAAAAATTTTTTGAAGCTATCCGCAAATTTATTTGTTTAATAAAACAAATGAAAGAGTGGAAAGAAAGAAAATCAGACTTTGCTGTCAATGGGAGTTCAAATGAATGAATATGATTAACTGAATGAATGAATTTAAAAAGACTATGGGTTTGGTTTTCTGATGGCTTTTGGAACTATCATTTTAGAATATTAGTAAATTCTCAGAAGTTCACATGGAGATAACATACATAGGGGATATGTAGAGTGATCAGGTAAAAAGATGAAAGAATACAACTATGAGATGACCTATGTTAAATTATCATTAAGGAGAAAAACAGGACAAGAATTCTCTCGGGCCTCTATCCTTGACCCAGACATTAGCGAAGAAACTCTGACATTTAGAAGATGGGAAAGTTCTTGCCATATATTCCCATTTTAAATAAGTACACACATTATTACATCTCAGTGTCAAATATCCCCACGATTCACAGTAGTTGTCCAATGCCCCAACTGTGTTCCACCCCTCACCCCGCCTCTGTTCCAACAGTTTATTTACCTCATATGCATCTTTGATGTTCAAGGGCTCACCAAGAGCTGCCACGTGTCCCACGATGCCTTTATTCCACTCTAAGCGGATACAATTATTTGAAGCTTCTTCCAGTGTTGAACCTTCTGCAACGTCAAAGAGGCGGCTAATAAGAAACTTGTCGTTGGCGCTGTCCTCACAGACGAGGAACAGGGAATAGCGGTCAGCGGAGATGAGGCCATGGATATGCAAGAAAATTTTGTGACATAAGGCTGTGACATCCAAGTGGCTAGAAATATCTTTCACTAATTCCAAGAGTCTCGAGCACTGGTCCCCTTCATCATTATCAAACCGTGGCGGGGTTAGAGGCATCTGTTCCTTCTTTTCTGAGTCAGAGAGGAAGCTCACAGTTCCCTCAGAATCCTTGACAACGATGGGTCTAAGAGGTCGATCAAATTCGGAGGCAGAGATCTTCCTGGTTGGTGTTCCAGGGACACTGCTCTCTGCACGGGGACTCTGCTCCGAGGGGCAAGAGCAAGACTCCACGTGGCCTCTGATGCCTTCCTTGCACACAGGGATGGTGTGAACTCTCTCAGCAAACCATGCATTGACCATTTCTCTGCAGAAAAGAACATGTAGACACAGTAAATACTTAAGGAAGAACACCCCTCCTTAAATATTGCTACCCCTGAAAGCTTCTAAAAATCCTCTCATGGTAAACTGAGGCAGTACTGGTTCAATCTGTCATAGAAAATAAAAACAAGATGGTTTATTTAAGACAGTTTTATTCTGAAAATCTGTAGAGGACAGTTGCTTCAATGAACACTTTGATAAAGCCTGACTCCTATATACATGTATTTTCAGATATCTGATTTACCACACATCAAGTGTCAAGTCTATTCCTCTCAAAATCAATTTGTATTAAAGTAAAAGACACTAAATTTAACAATAGTCTTAGGAAAACATAGATATGGAAATTAATTTGGTATTTAAAACACACATCTTGTTCCGAAGTTAAATATTTTTTAAAATTTATCTGAATTTGGCTAGCTAATATGCTTAATTTTAGATAATTGTTATCTATATTGCTACATATACATTAGATTTAGAAAGGGAAATGAAAAATATAAACAATTTGATCTGGTATGTAGTAAAAATATTGTAGATTTTCATTAATATCATCCTGATAATGTTTGTTCAGATAATGGTAAAAATGATCTCTTCTTCTAGATTATCTATTCCTTGTATAAAGGAGGAAAACAAAAAAGTAAGCATAACTAGTATAAAAAATTCAGCCCGAGAAAACTTAAATTATTTATGTTGTTAATGTGCCATCCCATGAAGAAACCTGTCTGAGATAAAGCCTTCACAGTGGGTGATTTTTTAAAACAAATATACCGGATCATATATATCCAAATGACTGTTGTTCAACTGAAATAATTCCTCTTGGGCAGCTGTAATCTTATGCCAACTGATGGTGCCATTACTTTAGACGTTTTTGAAACTCTTCTTTTGAAACTAACTTCTAAAAAATTTCATAAGCCATATAGGAATATTAGTTTTATCTGAAAGTTAGATCTTCTTTTTCACTGAGCCTTCCTCTCAAAACAAGCAAATAAAACCGCAAAAAACCTAGAGTAATGGCTAACTTCATATATAGCTTATGCATTAGACTTGACTTTTTCCAAAACTCAAATTTACTTTCAAAAGACAAAAACTTGCTACCACTGAGGATATTTAAAAGAACTGGCCTATAAGAGCAATGCAATCTCCACTCTACAATGACTTACTGATTATTTTCACCAAAGAGCTGGGATAAACAAGTCTGACAGTGTACTATTTTGGACAGTGTAGGGATACAGACACTTAAAAGTTTTTTAAAAAGCACTGCAGTAAGTATATTGTACACATCTCCGGTGTATACCTCTAGCACAGAGTCGTTTAAAATATAATTGCCTAATGTTTTATAAATGCATGCCATGGCTTGAGACAAAACTTCCAGTGATGAGAACATACATTGATATTAAAATAATGCTGTATCTCAAAAACTTCGATAGAAATGAGGGGAACACACTTTGGGAAATGCTTACATAACCTCCAAAATCACAGTAGTAGTGCCAAAGACACTGATGTCAGACGTGCATGTGAAAAATGTACAGGAAGCATTTGAATAAACTGTTTTGTAAAATGTAAGACAGGAAAAAAGTGATACATTTAAATTAACATATCATGTTATTTAAAAATATGTACATGCAACTTAAATTCTCAAATCAATATAAAAAGAGGCATTTTAACTACTTCAGTTACAAACCTGAAACACAGCCTCCTCTTATTTCTTACCTTCTCATTGGAAAATGGTGATCAACTTTTTAATCCAACCACCTACTTGACAGCTCCATGTGAATGTCTAAACAGACAACTTCACATGGTGAAATCAGAATTCCTAATGCCCCATCCTTCATCTTGTACCAGCCTCGCTCCCTGCCAGGTTTCTTCGTATTAGTAAGTAGCACCATCATCTCCCTAGCTATTCAACCAAACATCTAGGAATTATTCTGGATTTCTGTTTCCTTCAACTCTCTCTTCTAATCCAGCAGCCAAGTCCTGTCACCTTGACTTCTAAAACCCTGTAGTCCAATCTGCTCATTTCTATCTCTTGTACCACTTCCCTGGTCCAAACCCCACAATCTCTCACCTCGGACTGCGGCCACTGCCCCTTAACTGGTCTCTCCGATATTATACTAGCCTCCCTTCAATCCACTCTCCACACAGTAGCCAGAGTCATCTTCGAACAAAGTAAACCTTAACATCTTAACTACCCTACTTGGCTTCTCACTGAATTGAGAATAAAACTCAAACTCTTTCAATCCCTTACCATAGTCCCTCTCACCCATGCCTCCCTGACGTTCCTTAAGCATGTCAGACTGCTCCCAGTCTGGAAAGCTCTCCTCACCTGCACCTGGTTGATCACAGCTTCCTCATCTCCTGTGCAGACAGGTCTTCCCTGATCACTCCACCTCAGGTGGTGCCGACACGTTATGTTCTCCCCCCACACTATCTGAATTCTTACTATCATCTATTCTTCTGGTTTATTAATCTGTTGGTTTATTGCCTCCTCCGATGAGATGTAAATTTCATACTTGTCTGTCTTCTTCACGACTGCATTCCTGTACTTAGAAAACGCCTGTCACATACTGAGTCCTTGATAAATATTTGAGTGAAGTGAATGAATAAATAAATGACGACTCCTAAATCACCTGCATTAAAAGGGACAACAGTCTTTTGAAAATGTGAATGCTGATATATTTGTTACAGAAAATCAACATTGTGTTTTAGCTATTAATGTTCATCACCCCTTGGATGTAAGCCTCATAACTGACCATGGCTAATTTACCCTCATATATCCTGTAGGGCCTAATATATGTCTTAAACAGAGCCAGTGTCCAAAAATTCTTTGTTAGGTGTTTTGTATTATTATATTTAATAGTCTCACAAGTGTTGTATTTCTAGATATTCTCTTGGAGAGATTAACTCAGTATTAAATGACACAGGAACAGTAGACCTGGTATATTCAGTGATTCAATCAACAATTTTTATTAATCACCAGTCATGGGGGAAAGGGTTTTCTCATGACCACATTATTGATTATCTGAGTCCCTGTAGATATATCCCTGTGTATGGAAAACATATGTTATCATAACATCAAAACAATCACTTATAAACCAACCGTAAATAAAATTAAATCATCTCTCACACCTCTCTCCCTTCAGGCATCCCTTGACGTTTTGCAGTGCATGACCTATGTGGCTGTGTGAAGTGGGCCGTCCTTCCTAAGACTAATATCTATCATTTCCTGTTGATGGTTTTTTAATACTTCAATCTCTGCAAATACAAATCACCTGCAGACTGAAATTTAAACTCTTATGTAAGATACAGAATTTCTAGAAGTAAACCAAAGTGATGTTGGAGAACTATTCTAATATTACATAAAGCCACTGATAATTAAGGGTTAAGCTCAATAAAAAAACTGTTAACAATCAAAAAATTAAAAAACAGCAAGGATCATGACATAACAAATACCTGAAAAAAGAATTCTATTCAAATAACTGCATTCTAGATTAAGAAGGGCTGCTGGAAGAACTGATGACATCTTCAAATATTAATTTTAAAAACCTATATTTGGGGAAAAAGACTCTATGATCCTGCTGCAAATGTCAAATAAGAAGTAAAGATATTGGTTTATGGCATAGTCTTGCCAGAAAATTGTGTATTTTACAAATTAGCTTGGAGTTTTCATTATAATCTAAATTTTACTAAGTCCAAAATAAGGTAAATTTACTTTCATAACCTGTGGTTCTAATTTTCAAGATAAAGTTCCAATCAAAACCTTTTCAGTGATATTTTTCGCTTTTAACTGGATTCACTTTTAAGTGTCTTTTTTCTCTAGAATGGATTATTCTCAGGAAGGTCCTTGAGAGTGTCACTAACTAGGCTGGGCACCAGGGATACAGGAGTGAGCAAGCCCAGACCTCTCCTTCCTAAACTGAAGCTTATATTGTGTCCAGGAGTTAATTTATACACATACTGTATTCGCTGTCATATGAAGTTATACGTAACTGCATGTGAATGAAGAAAGATGGAAAGATGAACATGTCAAATACGAGGGTAAATATACCAGATGAGATTCAAGAAACCTGGCTGGTAGCTCTGACTGGAGCAAATCACCTCTATGGCCTGAGACAGGATCTCTATTTTCCCTTCTTTCTCTTCCTTGAGTCTATGAGATTTTGAAAAGTATTTACATTAGTGATACTGAAAGGAAAAAAAGCACCATTTTATTTCAACCTGGTGAGGCAGGCACTAACAATCCTACTTTCTCAATTATGCAGCTAAATTAAATGGCTGAACCACACACATTCTGCTAGCTGGCAGCAAAATCAGGAATCAAATCTAGGTCTCCTATTCCCAGTCTTACAGCCTGTAAGACTATAAAAGTTCCCAGAACACCAATGTTTGTCATGAAGACACTTCATAATGTCTAGCTGCATCTGAAAGAATCAAAAATCAAATTTAAACACACAAGGCATAGAGAGAATAAAATCACTTATAATACACATTCTCTAACTTAATTCTTTCCATCCAGATCGTAAAAGGATGGCACACTAAACCACTGAGGTAAAAACACTGCCCCAAGGGACTCAGAGAACAAATGTTCTTAAGGATTGTGTCCTGAAAAAAATCTAACTGAAACCAATGCCTATGTTTCTCTGAAAACAGGTCATGGTTTATAAACCTAAAATGATGCACTGAAAAGAATGTATAATAAATGTGTTCAAGAGAAGAGTAATTCTCAGGGCTGCTAGATTTAGCAAATAAAAATACTGGATACCCAGTTAAAACTGAGTTTCAGATAAACAATGAATAATTTTTTAATATAAGTAGAATCTAAAATTCAAATTGTACGGGGTGTCCTGTATTTTAGCTGGCCACACTAGTCGTTCGATATTCTGTTTTTCCCAACTGAAATTATTGGCAGATAGACAACAAAGAAAAGGTAGGTTCTGTGGAGCACACTAATGAGCTCCAGGCTATTAAACCACTAATACTAATTTTATCATTTAAGGAGCACAAAGGATCCTGTGTACCACATTGTGATCCTGTGTTTGATAACTGAACCTTTTGAAAGCTCTTGGATTAATAATTTGTGGCATAAAATTCTTCCTTAAATCAAGCCTTTTCATTTTACTGTCCAAACCATACCATATATATATATTTTTTTTTTTTTTTTTTTTTGCGGTACGCCGGCCTCTCACTGTTGTGGCCTCTCCCGTTGCGGCTCCGGACGCGCAGGCTCAGCGGCCATGGCTCACGGGCCCAGCCGCTCCGCGGCATGTGGGATCTTCCCGGACCGGGACGCGAACCCGTGTCCCCTGCATCGGCAGGCGGACTCCCAACCACTGCGCCACCAGGGAAGCCCATACCATATATTTAATAGAGAAAAAAACAAACTGCTATCTACTTATAAAACGGAGGTTGACTAATTGCTAAAAATTCTTGGGACTTACAAAGCACCCCAAGAAGTTGTGTTTTTCAGCCATAAATCCAAAATTCCAATCATTATTCTAGCATTTGCTGCCAATGGGATTTGTGACCAGTGGCAAACAATTTTCTTCTTCTGAGTTTCAATTTCATCCTCTACATAATACGGGAAATACTGCCTGTTCTACCTTCTTCATGAAGTGCAAGGTGCTGACTGTCTTCAGCACAGTATAAAGTCAAGAATACCAAACTGGCCATCAGGAAACAACTCTAGTTCCAACTATAAGAATACACAGATGTGAGGCTGAACCAATCACAACTTCTCTGGAGGCCGTTTTCTCCAGAGTACAAGTCCTTCATTATAAAAATGGTCAGCTGTATGAACAGGTCATGAAGACTCCCACAACTTCTTATGTTATCAATAGGCCAGTAGGTGATGATTATTAGTTTGGTCAACTCCTGTCATCTCCTTTTGCCCCTCAGCTTCCCCATTTTCAAACAGGGGAAAGACTTCTTACTGCTTCACTCACCACATGTCTGAGGCAAGTTATAAAATGCATGTGGGGCTTCCCTGGTTGTGCAGTGGTTAAAGAGTCCGCCTGCCAATGCAGGGGACAAGGATTTGAGCCCTGGTCCAGGAAGATCCCACATGCCACGGAGCAACTAAGCACGTGCGCCACAACTACTGAGCCTGTGCTCTAGAGCCTGCAAGCCACAACTACTGAGCCTGTGCGCCACAACTACCAAAGCCCACGTGCCTAGAGCCTGTGCTCCGCAACAAGAGAAGCCACCGCAATGGGAAGCCCGCACACCGCAATGAAAAGTAGCCCCTGCTCGACTCGACTAGAGAAAAGCCCACAAGCAGCAACGAAGACCCAACACAGCCAAAAATAAATAAATAAATAAAATTTTTAAAAAAGGCAAAGAAAATGCATGTGGAAGCATTTCAAAATCTCTTCCATATTTTTAAGATGTTGCTATCTCCTAGACCCTTAGTACTCATTCCAATGGAGACGTAGGGCTGGGGTAAAGAGCAATGGCTGTTCATTTCCTCATAAAGCTCAGCCAAGAGAATCAGAGGAAGTGAGGGGGAAAGAGGTCGTGTTCCAGGTGGTATGGGTCCACAGGCCGAGTGGGTCTAATAGCGTTTGGAAATAGGCTGGCTACATGCATCCTGAGCATTCAAAGTCCTTGTGCAAAGCAGATACTGCAGATTGTCATTTATTATAGAATCCCACTAAGTTCTCCCCCTAAATAGAAGAGTTACATCATAACTCTCCATAAGTTACATCCTAGCTATTTGAGCAGAAAGAATGAAATGCATGCAAGTTCCACAAAGGTATTTTACCCTCTGCTCCAAGCGCTAATAACTTAGAGACTCTGCTTTCATGTATAAGCAAGTCCTTGTTAACTGTCCTGCAATCACAAGCAGAGTGGCCCTCTTGAAGTCTTTGAGTTGATTTAACTTTTACAAGGCTGTTAATGAAAAACAATAGGCCCTGGACCCTTGAAATAAAGCCACAGCCAAGGGAAATACAATAAAAATTAATGCTGAGAATTTATAATCGATGACAAGATCCTGATGTTTAACATCCCATCCAAATCATTCCTTCTCTCCTCACCAAAATCTGTTTTATTATCCTCCAGTCATTTATTTCCTTCCATATTTTATTACACAAAAAATTGCTTACCTCAAAAATGAGATGTATTATATATCTTTTTAAAATGGGTAAATTCAATTTAGTTTTGTTTTTAAACTTTTACAATATGTCTTAAAATAACTAGAGAAACCCTGGAGGGTACCAGAATCAATGCTGGGAGTTATTGCTCTCAGGTAACACGCACGTGAAAACCATCTGTGGTTTCAAACTTGTGGGTATCACAGCTGCTGCTCAGCGCTCACTAAGGAACCCTTTCCCATACTGAGCAAGTAACGAACCCAAAAGATTGATATTAATTAGACACCAGGAAATAAAGCCAAGATAAAAACTTGTCATGAGTTTACCATAAATGTGACTTGGATTTTAAATCTCAACTCTTTTAAAACAATGAATCCAATCAGAAGTTTACTGTCTTAATATTCTACTTTACTGAAGACTCTTGCAGCTCAAACTGTCCATGCAATGATGATTTAATATAAAAATCAGTGTCACGAGGAATAACATTTAACACATTTTGATTTCATGAGGCTTCTTTATAGCACTGACAGCACTGCATTCTCCAAGACAGTGCTTCAATGTGGGTAGAGCACACTACGAAACTACATGAGTGCATGCACTCAAAAGGCCAGGCGGCCAGGTCCTAGCAGCTCCTGCAGGAAAAGGCTGAGCTCGACATTTCCATTGTCAGACATTTGGGGTCTTTAGACCAGGGTCTTTAGCCTCTTCCTGAGTTAAATTCCTCATGACATTAAATCTACGAGTCTTTGCATTGCTTCCATTAACAGTGATACTGAACTTCAGTAGAAAATGGTGGGTAAGGGCCCTAGGTGGGACAGACTTAGGCTTCAGCTCCGGAGCTGCTTCTAAGATAAGACCTCAGGTGCATTATTTACTCTCTCTATAAGATGGAGATAATGGCATTAACCCTCACAGGCTTCTTAAGAAAATTAAGGGAAATCATGCCTATACAGTGATAGCATAGAGTCTGGCACACAGTGTTTAATATGTGATAGTTACTGTTTTTAAGTTAATTGAACATTGTTTTTTTGGCCGTGCCACATGGACTGCAAAGTCCTTAGTTCCTAGACTGGGGATTGAACCTGGGTCCTTGGCAGTGAAAGCACTGAGTTCTAAACACTGGGCCACCAGGGAATTCCCAAGCTAATCGAACATTAACTGGAATATATTTTCAAAAGCAATTAATGTTTTTGTAAAAATAAAAAGAATTTATTCATGGGTTTCTACAGAATAATGATGTTAGCCATTATTTCTTTTTAAGCTCCTAGTTTAAAAGCACTAATTTCTCTATAGAAACACTTGTGCAAAAAAAAAATTGTTTTAATGTTGGTATTTTCTCAAATTAGAATTGAAAAAACATAGACTCCCTAGACCAATAACCACACTTACATATAACAAATTTTCTGAGTAACACATAAAGATTAAGAGCTGAACATGTAGTTGAGAAAAATCACTTTCTATTACTACTCAGAACTTAATTTTTAAAAATAAGTCATAGAATTTGGGGGACAATTTTTTCAAAATATCATAGATATAATAAAACTGTTTGACAACAAATGTGATATACAACTAATTATCTATAATAAAAACCATAGCAATATTTCATAATAACCATAATTCTAAACTGGAAAATGATTTTAATACTTGATAAAACAATGCTTCAACACTCTGCTACAAGAGATCTAGGGATTAAAGCTGATCCATTTTAGTTCCTACCCAAGGGGGCTTACTTCGGGGAATTCTGTAAGTAGGTTGATGCCTGGGTCTCAAGGAGGTTACCCAGGAACAGTAACATTTGGGGAGATTTACAGAGTGCCTCAAACAAAACAGAGGAAAAAGTTGCAAGCCCTGAATGACCCACAAAACACAATGCATGATCGTGTTTTTTAAAGTCTCCTATTAAAACTTCACCCCTTTCTCTTTCTCTCCAGTGCTTTTTTCATCATTCATATGAATTAACCACTAAAACCAGAATTACAAAGAGTGTGTTAGTTTCCTGTCTAAAAAGAGACGGTTGATAATTTATATGGAAATGTGCTTTATCTGTAGGAAAAACATAAAAATAACTCACATAAAATATAATGTTAGATATTTCTCCTGCTCTTGGATCCTTATTTTACACAGTTCTAGCTGCGTTGTTTGTAAAATTTGACCTAGATCCACCACTCATACTTGGAAAATACTTAAAGGAAACTATTCAATCTAAGAAGTTGATACTCTGCTCCTCTGGTGAGAATCAAGAATGCTTAGAGCTGAAAGAGATTTTTAAACTCATTTATGAATTTCTCTGCCTTGATTTCTCACCCCCTCCTACCTCCCATTTTAAAGCCAAGATTTATTAACCTGGGCCAGTCACAAAGCTTGGGACACAGTCAGGAGGTCTGGACTCCCATTCCAATTCCCTTTCCAGTGCCTTACACAATCCACAAAAGGTTCTGTTTAAACCATTAACAAAAATTCTTCTAAAAAATGAGAAGGACACAAAGTCTATTAAATCCCTGTTCTGTTGTTCTAATCCCCACTTATCAGAACAAGGGGATGACTCTCAAAGTTTGCAATTATAATTAAGGTACTGATGATTCTCAAGGTAAAATAAATAGTAAACTACTGAAAATCACTCTATGAAAGATAAGGAAATATGTATTAGTTCCTTTAAATTTCTTAAGAACCCTAGAAGTAAATGCTATTATTCCCATTTCACAGAGAAAGCAAATAAAGTACCTAAAGGTCATACTTTTAAGAAAGAGGTAGTTCTGGGGTTGAAGCTTAAATCTGTCCTATCTGGGGCCCTTAACCACCATAAATTGAAGTAAATTTTAAAGAGCTCAGAACAGTGGCTCCCAACCAAGTAGTGGTGCCAGCTTTTGGGGGCATTTGGAAGTGTGTGTCACAATAGTCAGGTGCTCCTGACATGTAGTGTCTGGGGCCCAGGGATGTTAAACATCCTGCAATACGCTGAACAGTTTCTCACAACAACAAAAAGTATCACTACCAAATGCCAAACAGCATCCCCTTTAAGAAGCAATGGTTTACTATAATGGAAAAGAATATGAAAAAGATTAATCACTTTGCTGTAAACCTGAAACTAACACAACATTGTAAATCAACTATACTTCAATTTAAAAAAAAAAGAAAAAAAGCAACAGTTTAGAAGAATAAAAGATTAACCTACTATAACAGTGTATCAAATGAAACAGGGGCTATCTGGGACACCTCCAAGTGATTCCTCCAATAATCTCTACTCTGATGTTACAGTGAGTAGTTCCCTTGCTTCTGGCATGGATTAGAAACAAATGCTGTCTAAAGTTATTTAATGTTCCCAAGTTTTCTCCAGCTATGAAAACATCTGAGAAGCTTACTGGGACCAAATATAAATAAAATGCAGAACTGCTTCACATGGTTTTACATTCAAATCTGACCAAGAGTTGGAAGAGAAATGTTTTGTAATTTTCCATGCATTCACAATCACATGTATGGAAAATGTTCCTTAAAGGAAAACTTACTTGCATCTGAAAGAAAACCTAATAACCAAAATCTATGCTGTAAATATGTAAACCGATTTGTTTAGCAGCTTAGAGATGGGAAAGATTGGACTAGATTGGCATGGCCCAATATGAGGTATGAGAAGCCCTGAGAGTCCAGAGCAATTATGTTTTGAAGATCTGTAGTTTGTCTATGGAAATGCTTCAATTTTGCGTTTTCACACTAATGACAATTAAAACCAAAAAAAAAGTAAAAGATGTATACTTTAAATTACTGGGATGACCACCTTATAATCAAATACTATCCTGCAATTTTAGCAGTCAAGTTTATATTTGTATTTACAATCACACTGCCGCCCAATGGTTCTGGGATAAAGAGAAAAGAAAAGAGGTAGATTTAATATGTAAATGTACTTTCAAGCCAAATAAAAACCAAAAGCTGGTGTATCGTGCTATAGGACTAAAAGTTTCATGATTGTTATGAGAGACCCAGTGGGAGAAATGAATCATCACAAGGCAACTGTAGCAAAGGCAAGCTGACCTTACCAGACCCCCCTGCATCCCAATCAGGGCCACATTCACTCTACAAGTATGAATGTTGTCAATTTGCATTTGGCTAGAGTTTTATCATTTTATTCATAATTAACTTATACATTTATTTTGGTATTACAGATGCATAAATGCTGTGATTAAATTATACCTACTCTTAAGAATTCCTCATTTAACTCACATTAAAATGAGAGAAAGTCAATACTAGGTATGGCAGATATCTGGAACTTCTGGATGCACTCACATCACTTTCTTTGGGGAATTCCCCTCCCCCCCCACTGACATATCACACTATGCGTTACCTGCCCCAACAAAGTAGTGAGAGAACCCTATTCTTCCCGACACAATGACTGGCCCAGAGCAGGCAAGTGATGCAAGCAAGGCCAAATAATTTTGAGAGGGCTGATATGGATAAGAAGGTACTTTTCAAACATGAGAAATTTAAGACCCACATAAACTTGCCAAGAAGAAACTTTTCCAGCTCACGAAGAAAGTCTACCGGAGAATAAAGCCAATGCAGCATAGGGCCAAAAGGACAGATGGAGGGAGGAAGGGTGGGAGGGAGGGAGGAAGGGTGGGAGGGAGGGAGGGAGGGAAGGAAGGAAGGAAGGAAGGAAGGAAGGAAGGAAGGAAGGAAGGA